>NW_024424452.1:80772855-80881307 GCF_017311325.1 Ursus maritimus
TGGTGGTGTAGGGAATAAATTAATATGAAGTTATAAAGCGTTCTGCAAATGTTGTGTGATCATTAGGTCAACTCTAAGAATTTCACATCCTATCTCATACCTCCAAGATGCCAGCCATGGAGACATTACCCTGTTCTTTTCCTCCTGGCTTTATACATAAAATGCCAGGAATATAAACCTTGCCTTCTAGCAAAATGTGTCCTCTGACATATAGTGTGCACAAACTTCAATCTGCAAGCAAAAGAGGGATCTTAAGTGCTCTGCACATCAGGAATTGGGAATATGCTTATTAGTCAGTTGTTTGACATCTTGGCGGTGACTTCTTTTCAGTGATCAAGTTATATAAGGAAATAATCAGTAAATAGAAAGATTGCCTCATTATGCAAAGTGAAATACAATCTGCCTTAGAAAGGAGAATCATGCCGAGAAGCTTGCTGAACAGACTCTGCCTCCAATTAAGCTCCGATTATAGAGCTGTACTTTAGTTGAAAATCCATTCTCCAGAATGGCTGAGATTTCAAGGGACATGGTCAACATGATAATAATAATGATATCGTGCTGTTTTCTACATTTTCTTTTTCCAAGGAACTCAGAGCTCCATCCTGACATTCTCTTCTTTTATATTCAAACCCAGCAGGGAAGTTGAGGGGTAAAGACGCTTTCTCTATACTTCTAGACAGAACCAATGGGGGAAAATTTCCTGTAGGGTTTACCTGGGGAGCCAGGTTAGGAATCGAAGCCAGGTTCCCGGTGCTTCTTCACCAGTCTTATTGGTTAGCATCATTTAGGTCCTGATACATATGTGGTGCTATATGAAGAGTTTTACATAACAGAGAAGGGCCTGGCCTTTGAGACAACAAAGATGTTGCTGGAAAAAAAGCACCTGAATAAACACTGAACAAATACACAAATTTACTAATCCTGCACAATCCATGTGGCATCTCATAAACCTTACCATTGTGCCTTATTTACTGTCCCACAAAAACCAACAGTATATTAATGCCATATTTCATGATTGAAGGTGAGTGACAAGGCATACCATTATTTTTCCTTACCATCAAGGGAAAAAAAATGCTGCCGATTAAACTTTGACACATTTCTTTCTTAACACTGTAGAACATATCTTGATTTTAGAGATGTTAAAAGGGAGGGGGAAGTGTGTTTTAGATTAATTAATACATTTGTTGTTTTTAGCGTTCCCCTAAAAAGATACCCAAGAGCTAGAGAAATCTCAGGAAATTGTGTAGCTAATTGGATAAGAAATCTCGAGGGTCTTCTCTATAAGGAAAAACAAGGACTCTTCAGGAAAACAGGGGCTTGAAGGTAGATATGAAAGAAGCCTGCAAAATCATGCCAGGTTCAGGGAGGGCGCACAATATGAGGACTGCTAACCAAATCCTGGGAACCCAGAATTAGGGGAGTTCCCATAAGCTTAAAGGAAGAAATTTCAGAAGCAAAAGGATGTGTTATTTCACACAGCAGGCAGTCTACATAAGGAACTCATTACCCCTAGAGATAGCACAGACTAAAAAAAAAGATAATTTGGTTCAAAAAGGGTTTTAGATAAACTCATGGATGACAGATCCATAATGGAGTCCATCCTCTATACACTTAAATACTCTCATTAAGTCATCACTTCAGGATTTTCCTTCTGTGCTAAATAATAGTGCTTCCTCCAGATTTCCCTAATAGTCCCCATTTTCCAATCCTTCAATTTTATCTGTCCTCCTTTATATCAGTGGTCCCTTTTAATGAGTTTTCCCCTATTAATGAGTCCCTGAAAACATTATCATGGAAAGTTCAGGTATAATGTAATCCCAAATCACTATCAGAGTTTAAAGCTCATTGAGGGCAGAGACATTTCATCTTTATCTTTGAAACGTCACAGCACCCGTCAAAGGGCCTAGAATAAATTTCCACTGGATGGATGGATGAACAAGTGAGTGAATGTGTATAATCCCAGTTCTCTGACACCCTTATTGAGACCTAGGTCACCTAGGTGTCCCTGTGTTCAGTGTGGATTGTTTATGTGTGCGATGGCAGATTTGCAGAGGGAGAGATTTGTTGTGGGGAAGGGAGGGAACACAGGTTCAAGTGAAGAGGGATCCAGGTCCGTTGCCAAATGCCCTGGATACCCAAGTGTGGTTATAACTCCTACTACAACTATCTTAAGGGATGCTTAGGGAATATGAACACGTAACCTGTGCCCCATAGTCAAGTGTGTTCTTGCCATAGGACATAAGAAAAAAGAACAGATTAGGTGGATAGGTAGAAAAATTAAGTAGGCAGTAGAGTTGTTTTTTGGTTTTGTTTTGTAAGGTGGGGCGGAAGAGAGGTGTTTCTTCCTATAGGAAAAACACTTCCGTGAAAAACAAAAACAAAACCCCCAACTGTTCTTTGCATGATCTACATGATTCTGTAGCTGTCCACGGGAGGGGGGGGGTCAGCTGTCAGCCTTCTGGAGGTGAGACAGAGGAGTTTAATGGAGCTGTCTCTGCACCCTCAGGATTTCTGGTTTTGAGAGAATCAGGAGCTGTTCAAAGTTATGAAATAACCCCACAGGACCAGAAATAAGACTGGGATATTAAGCGTTGTCTAAGGTGGCAAGGAATCAAACACTAGGAGATAACTGATTTAGAAGACTGCCTTCAGTGTCTCTTAGAGAGTCCCCCTCTTGATCATGGGGCACAGAGTGTTAATGGAAGTTCTCTTAATTAGAAAGACCACTGTTAACCAGAAGGTGACTTCAGGGACCTGGGCAGGAATCCTCCAACAAGACTGAACTGCATCCCAGCAGTCCTGGGGTGTGGACTGGCAAAAAGCATATTGGGGACATCATTTAGGACACACATAAGAGAAAAAGGACAGTTAATGCTGCTGTGAAAGCAAGGGTCATGTCCCTCTGGCCTCCTTACTCAGCAGTCTAGATTTCTGCTGATGGGGAAATACTAAAGAAAAAAATAATTATTCATATATATATATATTTATATACATACACACACACACACACATACACACGAATGTGTGTTTATTTCTTCATAGCAGTTTTGGGACATCATTTTAAGACAAGTTCTAAAACCTCACTTTGACAACAAAAGCTCCTTTATGAACATTTGTCTTTTCCCCAGTGATCTGAGTTAGCACTCATCATTGTGTTCTTTATATACTGCATTTATGGAAATGACACCATGTGAGAATGAGATGCTTTACGACTGTAATCTCTGTCTTGTTAGGCAGGATTTATGAGACCAGAGGGGCAGTCCTCATCACTGGCCTTGAGGCTGATGTCGATGTTTTATACATTTTCCCTTCCTCCTTGTTAAGGAATTGAGGATTCATTTTATTTTGTATTATCTATTGATTTTCTTTTCCTTTGGCCATATATGCTAAATATTAAAAAAATAAAGGAGTTCTGCTTAAGTGCATCTTTTGTGATGTGTGCATGGATCTGTGTGCACATATCAGTCGCTGTGTGTGTGTGCACATACGTGCATACACGCACTTGCATGTCTGTGTGTCTGAGTGATTGCGACCACTTGAGACCACACAATGGGCAAATCCCAGATAAAAAAGCATTCTATTTCCTCTCAGCACCCATCCCATTCATCCACTGTGCACCTGTAAACAGGTTAACATTCTTCAGAAGGCACAACGAGAACAGCTATCCCCTGCTGGATACACTGGCCACATTTCTGAGTTTCCTAAGCCTTCCCACTTGGTAAGCATCATTTATCTTCACAGATATTTTGCCTCTGCTGTCACTCATTAGACATTCTTGTTGTTACCAGTTTCTGTATCTCTCATAAGATAATGACAAATCATTTGGCGTCCCTGAGCTTCTAGACAAGGGGTCTGTCTTCTGTTCATGTCAAAAAATGGCTGGGGCTCAGTCTAGTGGACCAGAAACAGGAACTGTTCAAAACACTCATATTTATGGAATGTCCTTCAAATACTGTATGGAGAAAGAGGGAAGAGACAGAAAAATGGAGAGACATGTTGAAATCAAGACTAATTGCTTTTCTTCACAATCTTTGTAGAAACAAAACCAAATTTCCTACTGTGGGCAAGATACTATTTTATGGCCTCAGAACGCTTCCATATCTACTACTACAATAATATCAAATGGCATATTTCGGCCCTCGGTTTCTGCATATTGTTAACAGTTAACAGTATATTGTTACCTCCATGTTACAGATGAAGAAGCTTGAAGTGCACAGAATTTGGAGGGCTGGCCCAAGAATAATAACAGAGAACAACAGCAGAGTGTGGGTTGAGTCCCAGCACAGCAGTACCAAGTGATGGCTAGGAGTAGAGCTCCTACAACACGACACCCTCAGATGCCACAGCTGCTTCCTGCTGGCTTCCTCCCAATGCGAGGCTCTGAGCCTCAGTAAACCTCGCAAGTGGAATCACTAATGAGTCACACACACACACACACACACACACACACACACACACACACAGACTGACACGTGCACCTCATGTGAGCTGATCAAATGATTGAATGAGATAATATAGAGCTATAAGCAGAGTACCTGGCCTATAGTAAATTTATAGTGATAATTAGTTGATATTTTATTCTTGTATTTTATATTACTGTTCTCAAAGAGAATATTTGAAAGATTCACATGGTTCCAGAGTATCACATGGTTCATTTTGGTAAAGTGATAAAAATTTGCAGATGATGCAGAAGAAATGGAAAGATAATTTTTCTGTGATAAATAAGCTTAGAGTAAGCTTTTTATGAGCTAAAAATGTTTAATAAAAAGGTAATAGAAAAAAATCACCAAATCAATTATTACCTAGGGCAATAAGAAAAATTAAAGCAATACCTTTAATTACATTAGTAAGCTTCTATATTCTAAAGGTTATTGGGGTCTAGCCTTCCTTGCATATCCTTAAAAATTAATCCTGGTTGTGTTGTATGCTCCAGTCATGGTCCAAGCATTTTCCTCTGCTTCCACAAAATCTTGTTCTGCTCTTTGGCATGGTACATTTTGACTTTAAAAATCTGGCATCACCCATTTTCAGGGGAGGCCTAAGGAGGTTTCTAGGGAAATGAAGACCAAAATACATATCCTTTAGATTCAGATCCTGCTTTAGCTTTTGCTGCACATCAACCACATCAAAACTTAGAGGCTTACGAATACCATTATTTAACTCATGATTCTCCCAGGCGGTTCTTTTGGCTGAGCTGGGGTGGGCTCAGCACATCTCAGCTACGGTTGCCATAGTACACTCAGCCTCACTTCTCACAGTACCTGACGGACACGAACTGAAAGCTGATAAGTATTTTTAAATTAATGGATTAATGAGTTAATAAATTAATGGTTGAATAAACGAAGTGATCTGCACTTGGCTCTTTTTGGACACTGGCACAAAGCCTTCTCTCAGAGAACTGCAAAGCAGTTCGTTTATTTTCCCCAGCAACCCCCCAGTGCTCCTTGTCTCTCACTGTACTGTGATCCAGTACATTCTGTCTCCTAGCTAGACACACACCCAGACATACCCTCCCTGACTGCAGTGCCAAGTTAATCACAGAACTTCTCCCAAATCGTCCCTTCCTTCTTTCCCTTTAAAACTCCCATTCTTTCAATGCCTTGAGAAGAAGGAACCCTTTTCTCTCCTTAATGGGAGGAAATACAAAGTCACTCTGCAGTGGCATGGGTGCTGGGAGGACACTGACCATTTTGATCACCCACCACAGGTCACAATTCACGGGTTCCCAAATGCACCGCACCACCCCAGATCACTAGGTAGCACAGAAGTCTTGCTATGTAAAAGAGAGCAGAGCACATCTTGCTAATACTCTTTTTATCCTATTAAAAAAAATGCTCCTGGAATGTCAGCAATTCTAACCTAAAATAGATGCCTCAGCCCCAGTCAAACAGCCTTTAAGTTCTTTAGAATGCGTTTATCACAGACTGGAGAAGTGACAGACACTCTGAAGAGGAAATCCCAAGACCAAAATAGTCATCTGTCACTCCCGACAGAGGATGGTGTGCATGCTGGGAGGGGGGAGCATAAGCTGGAGAGGATGACTCTATGGAGGGGCTGCTCAGGGTCACCACGCACCGCTCTGTAGGGGAGGTAGGGCAGGAAATCTGGGGCCTTGCAGGGAATGTGGGAAATTGGAGACTCCATTCTGTGCAAATCTGCTCTAAATGAGCTCGATTTCTTAGAGTAAATAACGGACTGTGCCTGACTGGTGGTGAGATCAGTTTTCTATTTAACCGAAAAGAGCTGGATGCTTGGTCCTCCTCCCAGAACCTGAAAGTAGGCAAGCCATCAGCAGACACCTATACTCTCAATGGGAGAGGAAGGTTTTAATAGTGTCAAGTGACCAAACCCAAACTCTCTGTACACTTTAGCTTCTGAGAGGGATTCTAACTTGTCACTCTTATGATTCTACACTTGGTCACAGAGCTCTGTACCATAAACTTCTGCAGACTCTGTCGGCTCTACTCCCTCATCTCCAACCCCAAGGCCAGGCTACTGCCCACTTCATGCCCTCAAAACTGCTGTGCAGAATCCTAAGCTTCCTGCCTCTGGGCTTAACCCCTTCCTAGCAATTCTACTCTTTCTCAAATGCATTTCTGACTGTGTCACTGTCTCCCAGGCTCAGGTGTCACAGAAGTCTCAGGATCAAGTTCAGACGCTCTCGCTTTGTCCTCCCCTATTTCTCTGTTCTCCCACCTTCACACACGCCTCACTTCCTCCCACCTGTTCTCCCCACACACCTTCAAAACAGTCATTTGAAACTACTTGTGGTTCCTTAAAATACGACAGACTGCTTTTGGCTTCCAAGGCTTTGCACATATTGTTCTCTCTTCTAGGAAAACACTCTCTCCGCCCCCACGTCATCTAAGACTTACTCATCCTTCTAAATTCAGATCGAGCGTCACCTCTTCCAAGAAACCTTTCTTGAGCTTCCTAATCTGATCTAGATGCTCCTCTCCTAGCCTTGCTGTCACAGCTTTGCCACATGATGCTGAGAGGGGTGATCTATTAGCCTGTCTCTGCCACCACTCTGTGCGCCCGTTTTACTCAATGCTCTCGGTGTCAAGCACAAAGTGAAAGTAGGCTAATTGTTTTTCAATAGGTGAATGAATGAATGAATGAATGAATGAATGAGGTTATCTGTACCTGGCTTTCTTTAGACGTTATGTGGTCTAGGGCTCACTCTTGGAGAACTACGAGGTGATTAACTAATTGTTGCCAGCAATTCCCCACCACCAGTTCACTCCCTTGGGTTTATCCAGTACATTCTGCCTCTCAATTAGACACATGCCCAGACTTACCATTGACAAGTACATCATGTAACTGCTCCCAAAACATCCCTTCCTTCTTTGTCTTTAAAACTCCCATTTTGTAATGTCCCCAGATAAAGAGAGAAAACTGACAGTAATATCATTTACAATATTTATGATGAAATGGGAATAGCTGAAAGTAATAACCCCTTACCATTATATAGTACTTGATAATATATGAAATTCTCACCATTGTTACCTTTATCTTTCTAATAATCCCTGCGAGGCCACAGTTATTCCCATTTCATCTTTTTTTCTTTTTGAGAGAGAGAGAACACATGCTTGTGTGCAAGCAGGGGTGGGGGACAGAGGGAGAGGGAGAATTTCAAGCAGGCTCCATGCCCAGCACGAAGCCCAATGACCCCGAGATCACGACATGAGCCAAAATCAAGAGTCAGATGCTTAATCGATTGAGCCACCCAGGCTCCCCTCTCATTTCATCTTATACCTGAGAAAACTTCAGCTCACAGAAGTTTTGTAACTGCCAGACTCACATAAATAATAAGCAGAACTTTAATTCAGATTATTTAAAACTTTTTTTCCATTTCATTTTTCAAAAGGTTATGCTTGGATAGGTAAGCAAAACCTTAAACTAAAAGGAAACGTTACTAACCATGGAGCTAGAATACAGACCAAAGGACCTCTCTAAATCCCCTAACAGCACCGTTTAGACTGCTGTCTCTCCCTCTGTACCTACAGCTGGCCAGGGCTAGTTAGATGCAGAATGATGATAGATTCTAGACTCTGATTCCATATGTAGTAAGAGTTAGTCTATAAGCAAGGTTTGTTCAATAAGAGATGTTGGAAACTCTTTAAAAAACCACATTAATATGTTGATTAGGGGTCTTGGCTGATGCCCTGAGGTCCATGGCCTGCTCATCAAAAACCCTCAGCTTCTCATCACAGATAGATTTCTCCCAGAGCCTGCATCCAAGTCCACGCCACAGTGGTCTGCTTGGCAGATCTGCTGGGGGGCCTCCCTCACCCCCAGGACAAGCGTGGGTGCAGCAGGAACCAGGGGCTCCAGAGTAAGGGAGTGAGTGCAGGAGAAGGGAAGGAGAAAAGAAACAGGAAAGGGAAGTTCCATCAGCCCTGCACTGACATTATATGATGATAGAGATTATCGCCCACATCTGTGAAAAGACTGTGAGTTCCTTCAGGACAGGAAAGGTGGCGTATCCTTTCTTGGTCAGTTACACCACATCCCTACCGCCATGCTCCACAACCCCTGCCAGTGTCTGTGGCTGCACTTCAATGTCTGTAATCATTCATTACCATTTATCATTGCCTTCTTCCCTCATTTCATTTTGAAAACGAATTTAGGCCATTTCTATGAATAGTTGTTAAGAACTGAGGTGGAATGATCCTCTGATTTGGGGGTCTGGTACCATTATAAGTGGTATCACATCCCTGAAGAAAAAGATAGTGGTTAACACTAAGGGATTCTGTGTGTTTGCTGTCATCTATTTGTTTGTTTGTTTGCTTATAATTTCCCTAACTCCCTGTTACAGATTAGGTTCTCAGGAAAGGAAACTTTGAGGTGAAATTTAGTGTGCAGAATGGGATGGGCTCTTGGGATAACCACAGTGGAAAGAAGGGAAGCAAGTTGGATTGGGAGAGGGAGAAACTGAGCTCTGATGATGGCCTGAACTACCACCTCAGCCTACTCTCTAGGGAAGTTGTGTAGCTAGACTGACCCATCAGAGTATCCCACACTGAGCTGGAATGGCTGAGCCTTTAGACTGTTTCTTCTATAATCACTGAATGTGGAACATCTTAGAAGGTACACTGCCTTGAGAAAAGTGGCTTTCCTCAACTCAGGCAATCTCTGAAGAGGCAGACACCGGAAGCTTCTCACAGCACTGGCGGCTACTGGTGCAACAAGGCACTCCTTAGAGAGAAGTAGAGGGCAGGTATCCAACTCCAGTACAATCCACCCCTCCTATCATTTGGGTCACCTTGTGCATATGCTTTTGTACAACAGCTTCTCTAGCACTTCAGCGCATGTTCCCTCCTGTGGGAAATGTAGAAGTAAAGTTTAATGGCAGATCCAGAGTGAGGCAAGCAAGACAACTAGGGCATAAAATTTAAGGGGGTACTTGCACATGAGTAAGTGCCTCCTTAAATTTTGCACCCTGGGTACCTCACTTTTTTGTTTTTGGACAGCTTTATTTATTTATAATCTACAGACCACAAAATTCAGCCTTTCAGGTGAACATCTCAGTGGTTTTTAGTTTTTGTGTTTAGTTTTTAGTCTTTGTGAGGGCGCATGTTTTAATTTTTATTGAACCTATGAGTGGAATTTCTGGGTCATTCTGTAACTCTAAATTTAGCCTTATGAAGAACCATCAGACTATATTCCAACGCAGTTGCACCATTTTACATTTCCAAAAGCAATGAATAAGGGTTCCAATTTTCCCACATTCTCACCAACACTTGTTATGGTCTAACTTTATTATAGCCATCCTAAGTCTGTGTGTAGTGGTATCTCATTGTGGTTTCATTTTGCATTTCTTTAATGACTAATGATGCTGAGCATCATTCCATGTACCTATAGGCCATTTGTAGATCTTCACTGGTGAAATCTCAACACTCCACTCTCAGCAACAGACAGATCATCTAAGCAGAAAATCAACAAAGAAACAAGAGCTTTGAATGATATACTGGACCAGATGGACCTCATACATATATACAGAACACTATACCCTAGAACAATAGAATACTCATTCTTTTTGAATGCTCAATAAATGAAGGGTTAAAAACCATATGGTCATTTCAATAGATGCATTAAAACCATTTGACAAAGTACAACAATTGTTTATGATAAAAACAAGAACCATCCTGCTTAAGAATGATTGGGTAAACCAGGAAATTAAAGAAGAACTTTGACACTGGAACTCAATCACAAGGAAAAATTTGGAAGAAACTCAAACACTTGGAAACTAAGAACCATCCTGCTTAAGAATGATTGGGTAAACCAGGAAATTAAAGAAGAACTTTGACACTGGAACTCAATCACAAGGAAAAATTTGGAAGAAACTCAAACACTTGGAAACTAAGAACCATCCTGCTTAAGAATGATTGGGTAAACCAGGAAATTAAAGAAGAACTTATGGAAACCAATGAGAACAAAAACACATTGGTCCAAAACCTATGGGACACTGCAAAGGCGGTCCTAAGGGGAAAATACATAGCCATTCAAGTCTCACTCAAAAGATCAGAACAATCTAAAATGCAATCGTCCTTATATTCTCACCTTAAGAAACTGGAGATGGAACAGAAGAACAGGCCTAACCCATGCATGAGAAGACAATTGATTAAGATTAGAGCAGAGATCAATGAATTAGAAACCAGGAGCACAGTAGAGCAGATCAACAAAACTAGAAACTGATTCTTTGAAAGAATTAATAAGATCGATAAGCCACTGGCCAGACTTATTCAAAAGAATAGAGAAAGGACCCAAATTAATAAAATTATGAATGAAAGGGAGAGATCACGACCAACACCAAGAAAAAGGAAACAATCATTAGAAACTCTTATCTACTCAAATTCTTGCCCACTTGTAAATCATGTTGTCTTTCTACTGTTCAATTGTGAAAGTCCTTCATATATTCAGAGACTAGACCCTTACCAGATATATGATATGCAAATATTTTCTCCCATTATATGGGTTGTCTTTTCACTCTCTCAATGGTGTCCTTTAAAGTGTAAACATTTTGTTTTGTTTTCTTTAATTTTAATGAGGTCCACTTTATCTTTTTCCCCCTCTAGCTTTTGTTTGGTGTTGTGTCTTAAATGCCATTGCCTAATCCAAGGTCATGATGAGTGACATCTGTTTTCTTCTAAGAGTTTTACAGTTTTAGCTCTTACAGGTGGGTATCACCTCCATTTTGAGATAATTTTTGTATTAAGGTAATTCTGACCTCATAGGATGAGTTGAGAAGTATCCCTGTTTCTCTTAATTTTTTGGAAGATTCTGAGAAGGTTTGGTGTTAATTCTTCTTTTCAATACTTTTTAGAATTCACCAGTGAAACCACCTGGGCCTGGGCTTTAATTGTGGACTTTTTTTTTCTAATTTAATCTCACTACTTATTTTATGTCTATTCATATTTTCTATTTGTTCTTTAGTAAGTTTCAGTAGTTTTTATCTTTCTTGGAATTTACACATTTTATCTAGGCTATTTAATTTGATGGTATACAATTGGTTATACTATTCCCTTAGAATTCTTTTTACTTCTGTGAGGCTGGTAGTGATGTCCCTTATATCATTCTTGATTCTAGCAAATTGAGTCTTCTTTTTTTTTACTTGGTCTGTCTAGCTAAAGATACGTCAATTTTCTTGATCTTTTCAAATAACCAACTTTCTATTGTATTAATCTTCTCTGTTGTTTTTCCGTTCTCTATTTATTTCCACTCTAGTCTTTATTTTTTCTTTCTTTCTGTCTGCTTTGGGTTTAGTTTGCTCTTCTTATTTTAGCTTTTTAGGGTGAAAGCACATCATATTTTAAAAAAAAGATTTTATTTGAGAGATTGAGAGCACAAGCAGGGGAGAGAAGCAGAGGGAGAGGAAGAGGCAGACACAGGCTCAATCCCAGGACTGTGGGATCATGACCTGAGCCAAAGGTAGACACTTAACTGACTGAGCCACCCAGGCACCCTCATATGTTGTTTTTTAGAAGTAGTATAATTCTTCATAGCAGATAGCATGGTCCTAAATCCAGAACTCCAAATTATCTTGTGATTCTCCTATTGCATCTTGCCATAAACTCCACATGGCATCTTTTCTTACCACTGATACCTCTAATATCATAAAGTCCGCTGTATTATATGATCTAGGTGGCATGTTGCTTGGCTCATAGCCTGGACCTGCTGAAGAGCCCTTTTATGTGCTGGGCCTTATTCAAAGCTGGCAGCCTTTGTATCACCTGCTATATGAATGAAGCAGTATGCTCAGGTGTGACATATTCTTCTTCTAGCACCATAAAAGGCTTATAAGCCTTTGCTTCCTTCTTTGAGTTAGGAGGAGCAAGATGCAATAATTTTCATTAATTTTGGAGGGAATGTCCTAAAATGCCCCTGATCATTGGACTCCTACAAATTTTACTAATATTGCAGGCCCCTGAATATTCATAGAGTTTATCTTTCAGCTTCTTGAAAGCATGTGTCTTATCAAGGTCTCCAACATGCCAGCCACTTCTTGCTTCTTCAACCCAATTAGCTTACTGTCTTTGATGTAGTATAACAATTTGATGTTCTTTGAGGTATCCAGATGACCCAAATCTCTTTGGTTTGTATTATGACAGAAAAAGAAAACCTAGCATGGCCCTAGAGTTAAAATGCAAATATATATTGCTGTCCAATCCACAGAAATGCAAACAATTTCTGATTCTTTTTTCTAAACAGGGATAGGAATGCAAAAATTCACCAGATTGATGGTACCTGAGGCCATGGTAACCTCTTTCAACAAGAGATACTTCATTTGGCACAGCAGTTGCATGCATACCATAAGGTTACAACTTGGTTGAATTTGTGGTAGGATCAGTCTGGTTTTTCTACAGATACCAGACTAGGAATGTAAAGGAATATATGATGGGGACCACCACTCCTGATTCCTTTATATTCTTAACCTCTGTTTTCCCCACTCCTGGAATGTAAGTTTTTTATTCTTACTATCTTGTCCAGAGGCAGGGAAGTTTAGGCACTTGCACTTGACCTTCCCATTATTACAGATGCCTCTTACCCCACTGGCCAAAAACACAATGAGGAGGTTGCACCAATTGCCAAGTATTTCTAGCCCAGTTATACTTTTGGGGACTAGGGAAATTACCACAGGGTGATTCACAATTCCAAGATATACAATAAGCTAGACCTTTGTCAAAGTCCATGTTTTACCTGGGCCCTATAAGTCTCTATTTTCATAGAACTACTACAAAAATATTTCATGTCTTCAGGTGTGTAAACGTCAAAACTGTGTCCAACTGTCCTTGAAATATTTGGGTATTCCCTTATCACAATGCCCTGAGTAAATTGCTGTAAATCTTTTTGAGGAAGAACTGAAAGAATCATTACTGCATATGTTGCCATGGTCTTGTAGTCTTTTGTCCCAGAGGCTCTGTTTTCTCTTTAAACAACAAGTTTGGGATCTAAAAACTGGCTCAGACTTAGAAAATGGGCAAGAACCATGACTTTTTATTGGGGTGACTGTCCTTGGCTTCTTGATGATCCATCCTTGGTATCCTCTGATGATACAAGTTGAATAATCTTCGTTGCTTACACATCTTTTCTGCTCTTAGGGATACCACAGTCTCTTAACAAATCACAACTCTCTGTAGATCACATCTTCTTGGTTGCCATTCCAACCTTGCTGCTCTTTATGTAAATTACATACACCTGGCTTCCGACAGTTAAGTGCTGCTACCTGGCCTCAACTGTATTAGGAATCCAATCAGAGCATTGTTCTCAGTGGGCTTTGTTCTGCAATGGTTTCTCCTATCATTATCCATGGCCTATAAAGGACAGGCATCACAGGACTTCTTGATGCTATTGACCATCTCATCAGAGCTTTCCTCGGGACTTTGGTAAATTCTGTATCCTCTGGGTCTTCCCACAGAACATAATCATCTCGTGGGGTTTTTGGCTTTACATAGTACATCCACTTTAGCATACTATTTCCCCGAGTTTTTTAATAATTTCCTTCATCTTCTTCCATGGAAATTCTGGCATTTCAGCCTCACTCAGTGTAGGCTACTCATTTTTCATACTTCTAGAGTTTGTGATACAGTAGAGTCTCTGATACAGTATTAAATCCTGTGTCTCAGAAGAATACTCCTAATTCAACAAAAATTTCCCTTATCTAACCATGTATTTTAGTCCCCATGATCAAGCACCCCAGGAATCCATTCCCACATATACTCTCCCAGCTCCTGCCGGTACATGCTGGCTAATCATGCAGCTCCCTTAAAGTACAATCTCTCCTCCCCTTGCAGGCCCTGCATTCTTCTGGCTGCTAGTTATAGGTTTAGGGGCCAAGAGGGGAGATGGGGCAGGTCCTGAGGTGGGGGGCCATGTTGTTTCTCAAGGGAGAGGTCTTTATCTTTTCTTCAAGCAAGAAAAGGAGTATGTTTGCTTTTAATGGGGATTGTTGGGCTACTTCTACAGGCTCAAAGGGTTCAGAAGACTTAAGAAATTCAAGAGTATTATTATATTGATATCCAGATGTCCCTATCCAATGTGTCATTGTCCCCTTCTTTCCTAACCAGAGCCTTGACCTTAGCATAATAGACCTCCCTTGGCTGGGAGCTTAACCTTCTTTGGAGCTCAGTTACTACACTGATTAAGTCCTGGTTTATTTGCATAGCTGTCTCTGTCCTCCCACTACCTGAGATGAGAGCTTCTTTGTAATCTGTCAAAAAAGTCTTCTGGATTTCATGTTCAGTTTTGCAATTTCTTGTTAATCATTTTAACTCTTTTTCTTTTTTCCTATGCAGTGGTCAACAAACTTTTCCTTTAGAGTGCTATATAGTACATAGCACTAAACATTTTAGGCTTAAGGCCATGAATTTGCTATCACAACTATTCGACTTGCCTTTATAGTAAAAGCACAGTTATAAACAATATGTAAATGATGAGTGTGGGTGTGTTCCAATCAAACTTTATTTATAAAAACAGGCAATGGGAGAATTTCACCCAGGAATTGTGGTTTGGTACTCTGTAGTTTAGTGCATCAACTGAGCTTAGCAATAGCCAGTCAATTTCCTTGTTATTCTAGTTATAATTTCTCTAATACTTAATACATAGCATTCCTTTCTACTAGTATACCATCCAACTCTGCTGAAAGTTTTGATAACTGAACTTCCTCCTTGTGCCAGAAGCTATCTATGCTCTTTTATTGATGGAATCCTCCTTACCAAATGGGAAATAAGTCATCTGGCTCTGAAATCCCATCTTAATACTTGCTTTCTTGGACCACTGGGCACCAACTGTCACTTGGCCGAGTTGTCTGGGAAGCAGACTAAGATGGAGGTTAGTATGAAGGATACTCATTAGGGAAGCACCTGTGGGAGAAAAAAAAAAAGACGACTGGGTAGAGGGGGAAGTTGAACTATAATACAAACCCAAAAGACAGCCTTGGTCACCCATGGGGAGCTCTAGGGCTAAAATGTCCCAACAGAGTTGTCCTGCGTTGGCCTGAAGTGGGTGTCTTTTTCCTTCCACCTCCATCAATCATTAGATGTAGGACATTTCAGGAAGGTGTGGCCTTTCACAAGAAGCTGTCGGCAGCTGATCCAACCCTAAATGGACTGAGAGCTGAAGACTGTCTGCAAAGGAGAGCATTCCCTGAAGCTGAGGCAACAAGTTCTTTGAAAGAGGACTGAGAAGGGCATTTCTAAGAACATCACAGTTCTCTAAACTCGGCCCTCTTGCCCACTAATCTTCCCCTTCCTGCTTTGCTTTGCCAGTCTGCGTCAGTCCCTCCACCCCCACTGGCTTTGCTCTGGCCTCTTTGCTCATTCTAGCTGCAGTACATTTCATGGTACCTTTCACAAGGTCTGAAACCCCTGCTCTTCTTTTGCTGACTAGGGCTAAGGTATTTTGTTTGGCTCTCACCACTGGTTTTCTGCTTTTCTCAGAATCAAAGCTTTCCTTAACAATGATTTGCAGTGTTATCTCTGCTGTCACTCGAGTTAGGTTTCTGAGCATGGTGAGTGGGTAAGCACCTATGGGAGGCTTTTAACAATGTTAATGTTTGTCTTCAAAAGCAAATAATTGCAGGCTTATTGGAGGTGGGAACAAAAACCAACAGATAAATAAATTCAAAATTTTGCTACAGAGGGCCAGACAGTTGATAAAATGGTCTCCTATTGAGTGGGACCAACAGAGCCATCCAGAGAAGAGCAAGCAGCACTCAGCCCAGACTAATTTGTCTGGGGCCCTGGAGCTAGTCTTTCGTGCTGTATTTCCCCCCTCCTGTCAGTCCATCTGGGTACTGAGGACAGAGCTTTTCATTTCCACTTCTGTCTCCTGAGGGTGTCATGAGCATTAATGATGTACATTCTTAAAAAAGGTGCTAAACAAATAGTATTACTTTGAAAAAGTGGAAAATATCATAGAGGGGGAAGGACGAGACATGCAGAACAAAACTACAAAGGTGAGTTAGGTTTGAAATATGGAGGAAGAGATACAAAGTAAAAAATGAAGTGGAGAAAGTAGAATAGATAAAAAAATAAAAGTGTAGACTGGGTGGGGGGGAGCCTTGGTGGCTCAGTCATGAAGCATCTGTCTTCGTCTCAGGTCATGATCCCAGGGTCATGGGATTGAGCCCAGCATCGGGCTCCCTGCTCAGCGGGAAGCCTGCTCGTTCCTCTCCCACTACCCCCTGCTTGTGTTCCCTCTCTCGCTGTCTCTCTCTCTGTTCAATAAATAAATAAAATCTTTAAAAAAAAGTGTGGACTGAGACACCAAAGAAAGAAGCTTGGGAAGAAGAGAAAGAGGGGGAAGCAGATGAAGAGGAGGAGCAGGACTGCCAGGAAGAGGAAGAAGAGTAGGGGGAGGAAAGGGGGTCAGGAGAGACCAGGCTGAGCTCTAAACTTCACGGAGTTGGGCATACTCCCTTTAATAAGCCGTATCGTATCCAGACTGAGCCTAGTCTCATCATGGAAATGAAACAGGCAATCTAGAAAGTGAAGGTGGGTGAGGAAGCCAAGATCTGAGATAGAATTTCCTCAACTACAACCCTGGCTTGCCCCTTATTTGTCTAATACAGCTTGTTGGCTGGGAAGCAATTCTCCCCAGAGTCCACAAGGAGACCCTGAAATAAGTTCCTAGAAAAATCAGGAAAAAAAAGCTTGAGCTTGTAATAAAGAACAGAACCCACAGAGGCAGGAAATTATGCACGTAGATCCGGGTCAGGTTCTCTGGTTTCCCATTCCACTCACCCCACCATCTGAGCTCATGCTGGGAAACTCAACCATTACCAGAGATTCTTTTTAAGGTCAGGAGAGAGTTGCCATTACCTTCGTCTGCAGATTTAACACTCGAAGAATGCCATAAGAAATTTAAGATAACTGGGATTGTTTTTTAAATATAGCTTTATTGTGCTCCACTCCCTTGCCAGCAGTAAAGTGGACTCCTTAAATAGGCCTTGTAAAAGCAGATTATAAAAGCAAAGATCCAAGAGAAGCAAACATTTAAGCACCCCACCTGCTGTACACGCCAGTCGCCAAGGACCTCTGAATGTGCATGCTGGAAACAAGCACAGATTTTTATATTCACTTTGCCTCAATTATACAGGTATCATGCTCCCAGTCAATCTCCTTCACCTTTGGCAGTAATTATTCCCCATCTCAGCATTTACCCTCTTCTTCTCTTTCTTCTTGTATAATAGTTTTAGCCCTCCAGGGTGTAATCATTTCTTTGATCCAGAGAACAGAATCAAATTTGGTTTTATAAAGAATCTCTCATGGCTACAGCTCAGAACACTTGAAAAAGCAATGCTGATGCATGATGGTGAGTGGGAGAAAGGCTTGGACACCCACTTTTCTGTGTTTTCTTGCTAGAAAAGCCTACCTGACCCATTTTTACCCAGTTGTCAGGGATCTGAGCATGCCACTGTAGGATACATATTAACCCCTACCTGATCCTCAAACCAAGGAAATGGACTGTCCTTTCCTGACATAGTCTAGAAAGTAGCCAGTTGTGTTTGATGCTATCTCACTTCATTTATAAGGTCTTTGAAGTTCATGAGTTTGTGTAAGGAAATGGGGTGGGGTGGAAAGGAGGGTCTTTAAAGCTCTCTGACTTGGGAAGAAACGGTGAGGATGAGAAAGTCCTGAGGGCTGTATATATTGAGAAGCAATCTTAACATTTCCACTTATTAAATGCCCGTGTGTGCCAGGCACTTTACATAAATTATCTCTATTCCAGGTATGAGATGCAGGCCAAACCTGGGTTTAAATCTTAGCTCCACCTCTTATCAGTTGTATGACTTTGACAAATCAGTTTACCTCTCTGCACCTGGGTTGTCTCATCTGTCAATAGGAATAATAACACGCACTGCACGGAATAATTGATAAGGATTAGTGCTGGGTAATGGAAAATGTTTACTATATGGTAAGTGCCATTATCATCTTCAATCCAACTCTGCATTTTCTAAGTAAGAAAACTGAGGCTCTAGAGTTTGAATAACCTGTTCAATGACATAGAGCCAAAGAAGAGCAGACCTGGGATTTGAGCCCAACTCTGCATGACTCTTTCCACTTTGTAATGACACCTCAGAGCACCCACGATAGTATCCATGGCAACTGCAGAGTGACTTTGGTGATGCTTTTTCTAGTTATCAGCAATATACCAGTTCAACTTCGGGGTGTAAACATCTCCATCCCCTATTTCTGCCTGTTCAGCGCCTGGCTTACCTCACTGCACTGACCTCCAGAGGGTTTATTTTGGTCCAGTAAGAAAAACACACTAGTAAAATATGAGTGATGGATAATTTTCTATCTTATAATAGAAAAATGTTAGACACTAAACATTAGAGAAAGACCATAAAATGTATGCCTAGTATCACTCTGCCTGACCATTTCCCTCTTTCAAATCTCCTTTTTATTCATTCATTCAACTAATATTTATTGAGCACTTATCACATGTCAGGCACTATTCTAATGGTGGGAATATAGCTGTAAACAAGAAGACAGGGCCATTGCCCTCCAAACTAACAGGAATCATTGTAAAGACATCCTAATTGAATATCAAGACAGAAAGTAAGCTTAGAGATCATCTTGCCAACATCATACCATCTAAGAATGTCTTCAATAAAAAATATGTAATTATAATAATTGAAGAAGTGCATAATTGAAGTAATTACATGAGTTAAATGAGAAAGAAAGAAGGGTCAGAGATTGTAATAGCAGCATGATGGATGGATTTAGTTAATTAGATAAAGCATCCTCTTTACACTAGTCCCTCCCAAAATGGGCTTGCCAGTCAGAGCTTGCCACACTCACCAGCCCTTCTAAGGAAAACTGTCTACCCACAGCCTTTTCCTAAGGAAAATGGACTTAGGGTGTTACAAGGGTTGGCCATGGATTGGACATCACAGAAATATGAACCAAGTGTGTTCAGTAGCTGGTCACACCACCCATCTGATACTCTTGCAAGAAAAACTCTACATGATAGAGGTAATATAATTTTCTAGGACATCCAGTATCTCTTTCCAGAGTTAGAACAGGGGGAAACTGATAGAATATATTAGCATAGGGCTTTAAATATTTGAACTCATTAGTTATCAAAACAACCAATGAGGTAAGTACCATTATTATCCCCACTTTACAGATGAGAAGACGGATGTTAGGTAACATGCACAGGTCAGGAATAGAGTTAGTGTTTGGAAACTAGGTATTTTAATTGCAGAGTCTGTCTAGTCACTTTGGATCTCCAAAGAGTTGATGGGCAATGAGAAAAGAAACAAGGGGAGGCAAAAACAGAGAGTAACAGAGACTTGTTAATGGTGTCAGAGTGCAGATCTATAGATTCTTGCTCCTAGGGGAACAACAGAGATGACTCTAGTGCTCAGCACTAGCCAGGAACACGGGTAATCGATGTACCTAGATTCCCGTGAGCATACTGCCTTCTCTACTGCCATGTATGCCCTTTCAAGAAACTTCCACTACTAAGGTAACTTGAGCAAGTTTCCTGCAGCCCAAGTACCCAATCCTCTTTTTTCAACTATGAGTTCCCCATATATAAAATTATAGAATTCCAGAATTTGTAAGTCATATCTTTTGTAACAACACTGTATCAAAAGTTTTTGTTTTTAAATTTCTCTGTTTCGTTTCTGTCTAGCAAATACAAATTGCAAATTGCTCCTGATGAGAAAATCTAAGAAAAGAGTAACCTGGAGATTAGCTGGCCACCTGGACCTCCATCTCCTCTGTCTTTAGCACATGGAGATCTGGCTGGTGACTAAATATGCTAAGGACACTGGGCATCATTCTGTAGGAAACCTCAGCTAGCCAAACTTGCCATGCCTCAAATGTTTGTCACTCCTGGACAAAGACAAAGATGTAAATCTTCTGGACATCCCTCTGCTCTTCATCTCACATTCCATGTTGCTTTGTCTACGCCAGACTCTTGACCAGGCTCTTAACTTTCTTCCCTATACTTTTGAGAGTGCCCTCTGGAGTTCTCATTCCTTATAAATGAATTGCAGTTAAGTATGTCCTTCTTCCTTCATATATAAACTAGGTCAATTAAATGGTAACTGCTTCATCCTCTTTGTTCTATCTTCTGAGCGCCCTCTTGCTAATCTTTACACACATAGTCTATATCTACAACCTCATCCAATTCCCTTCAAAAATTCTTTTCAGAGTCTTTATTAGTTCAGAGTGGTCCATAGGTAATAACCACCATTTGCCTTTTTGCAAAAAAGTATAGCTGTCTAGATAAAGCAAAATCTGAAGTTAAAATTTCATTTGTGCTAAAAGTAGAGGAGGATTCTGGGGTGGGGCAGTACCCTGAAGACAATCATCTCTTTTACTTACCATAATTGACTTTGATATTAGACCTGGGTACAAATTAGTCTAAAAGAAGGTGAGAAACACTGCTTGCAAGACTAGAACAAGCTTTATACACCATCCCTGATTAGAATAGGAATATGTCTCTATCCTATTTGTCAACAGGATGGTGATACTGAAATCTCCTCCGGCAATACAATGATGTTATTAGCAAGGAGAATGAAAATATATTTGTAAATAACAACTCCATGTTATTTTTTACATTTAACTAACTTAAAAGAAAAAAAACATAGTGAAAGTTTTCTCCTTCAGATTTTCCTTGTTTTTTCTTTCATAGTAAAGATGACAACCCTGCCAAGTTTGAAGCTTATAGCTTTAGACATTTCTGAGTTACACAATCACAAGAAAGAGATTGAAGTATTTTATTTGAGAGGGGGACTTGGAAGAAGAAGAAAAAAAAGCCTGTGTGGTCTTAGAGGCAGAGAAGCTGGTGAAATTGTATCAGTTCAAACTTTTGAAAAAGAAAAAAAAAATAACTCACTTCAGGATGAGCCACGAAGCATGGCCATTTCCAGGTTAACTCTTTTTGTGTGATGAGAAAGATGAATATCCTGAAATGTCAGAGGAGAAATGGCTCATGGCTCATAATGACACAGTTTCTGGATTGCTCAGGATCCACACCTACAGTTAACTCTAGCTGACTCTAGCAATAATCGCTCATATAAAAACACTGATTTCTAGAGAATAAATGTTTACAAGGTCTCCTGGATGATCCTCAAATCAATTCCTGAATATGGATGCTATTAAGCCTATTTTATGAATAAAGATGCAGAGACTCACCAAGATTAGATGACTTGCGTAAGGACACCTAAGTTTTAATTGGCACAAAAACCCAGCTTTTCTGAAATCATAAACTCATTTCAATAGGCCAGAAAAGAATGGGTGTGCTAAGCAATTGGGCTAAGTCACTGGATCACCAAAGCAAGATGCTACTCTGCACCTATCTACCATCACAACCAGGCTGCAAAACTCAGAGTACATTTTTGACCCCCTAGACAGGGACAAGAAAGCCAAAAGATTCATCTCAATGGTAGCATAACTACCTTTAGCTTGTTCTACTCTGGATCAGACAAAAGGATCAACAGCTCTCAAATGGAACACTGAATCCAATGACTTTAGTTTTCCATGACACTTCTTAATTTTTATGTAAATTTTATAAATCCTAGGAAAAAAAATGTTGCAATTCTATCACTAATCAAACGTTATGAAGTTCCAGCCATGTCTTGTCCTAAGTCCTGGTAATATAAAGAAGAATAAAAGGTATCTGATCTAAGATGATTTCCTAGTATTGTAGAAGAATGAAAGAAAGAGTTATTACACAATCCAAGTGTAATAAAACAGAATGGACAAAGTGCACAGGAAAGACTCTGCCAGGGGAGCCAGAGAAGTCTTTATAGAGGTGATACTTGAGCTTAAACTTGAAAGACAACTAGGAGAAAAGAGGTGAATGTGCATTCTAGAAATTAGCTCTTTTATATTATTTTGAATTGTATTCAGAGCCACGTATGAGAAATGTTTGGGGGGGGGTTACTTCCCAGATTATGCAGCATGTTCATACGTTTCCGATAGTTATACTCTGTGTCATGACATTGGTTTGACTCCAGATTTATTAAATACATTATTTTTGACAGTGGCTTCAGGTTTTCTAAGACCTAGACTTTGTCTTCATCCACAGAGGGACAATGGATTTTTTCCAGCTTTATTGAGATATAATTGACATATAATATTATGTAAGTTTAAGGTATACAGTGCCTTGATTTGATACACCAGATATATTGCAAAATGTTTACCACCCTAGTGCTTGCTAATACCTCTATCAGGTCACATAATTACCATTTCTTTTTTCTAATGACAACATTTAAGATCTACTCTCTTAGCAACTTTTCAATATGTAAAACAGTATTATTAACTATAATCACCATGTTATACATTAGATTCCCCAGACGGCAGATTTTATCAATGGATACTTTTATTTCATAAAGGATACAGAATCTTCTTGCATTGAGGAATTGGAAAAAAATCTCAAAAAAAAGGCCTGTGTCTGAATAGTTCTAAGGAATCAAGTTCGCTCAGGAAAGAAACTTAATTTGCTTTAAAAATATGCATCATTTTATTATATCAGAAGCTCTAGGAGAAAGAAAGAAAAGATTCCTTAGGAGACCTTAGAGGACTACCTAGACCAATCTGAATATGAAAATAAAATCTTGGGGGCCAGTAGACATATAAAAGGGAAAAAGAGTTCCTGGATCAAGTGGTTCAAAAAGAGATGATTAGAAAAGGCAAAGGGATGTTTTACTTGTTCTAGGTACAAAAGGGTTGTTCTAGTCCAAAGAAATTCCATAGAACAAGAGCTAGAGCATAGTCTTCCCTATAGTGTTTCCCTAAAGGGAGCCTAGATATAGAAAATGCTCAGTTTCAATGCTCAGCTGAAGATAGTCTCTACTTGTAAGAGCAATTGGGGAAACATTCTTAAGAGTGGGGGCAGTTATATAAAGGATTTCAGAAAAAAAAGGGTAACATTAATAAAGACCAGTGTAAATATTCATAGCATTAACTGGGGGTGAGTTTCAAGGTCACTCAATTATTGTAGGTGGGGATGCAGTATTGTGATGGTTACTGTTTAACAACCCAGTCTCCAGAAAAAAGTAGCAACAGCCTTATTTGTAGTGTTTGCCAATTTCTGAATGCTCCCTCCATGGCTGATTTCAAGCATTCGCCACAGTATCACTGAACATGGATGTGGGAAGAGTTGTGCACAATCAAGTTTCTGGTGAGCCTGTGTGAGCCAGCTCCAGCACACCAGTGAGCTGTTTTTGGAGTTTTTGGAGTAGGCTCAAAATTGTATGAAATTTGGCCTCTAAGGAAATGAGAGGAACAAATAAAACATACTAACAGGGACCTGGAAAAGACAACAAAAGACTGAGTCCTGGACTGCTTCAGATGCGGATCTGTGATACTTCCTAGGTGAGTTTAATCAACTCAGGGTTAAGCAGCTGGACAAGGATCTGCTTGAAAATAGATGATCTTATTGAATAGAACACACTGAGTTTTCATGTTTCACTGTAAGGGCTCCCATAAGAAAAAAATACACAAGCACACATTTTTAATAAGCCGATGTCTAGGGCTGGGCTGGTGTTCAGCAACAATGCACTGGTACTACAACACACCCTTATGCCTCATTGAGCCAGCATCTCTTTGGAATGGTTGGTGCCTGTGCTATACTGAAGATTGAATATTTGAGTATCACTCCTGTCTAGGCCAGAAATCAAAAAAAGGAGAGAGGATAGAGTGGGCTCAGTCCAGTAAATATATCCAGCCTTCCACGTGGTAGAGAAGGAAAGGAACTCACTAAAGAAAGAAGGTTAGACTGTCAAAGCCTTAGCCGGGACTTTCTAAGGCACAGGGGATCTCACAAGGAAAAGGAAGCACTAGAGGCACATCCCATTATTGCAGAAAAAAAAATTATGAGAGAAAGAAACGTTACTTAAGGCCTGTAACATCCAAATGCAGAGGAAGAATCAGAATCACGTGGCACATGTGCTTAGGGGCACAGACTTCAGAAATGACAACTGCAACTTTCAGTTGAGGAGTTTTCCAAGGGTAATGCTCTAGCTAAAAGGGATGTCAGGGCAGGGGGAAAGCCTTCTTAGAAAGACAGTTTCCTAGGGTTAAACAATGCCCCCAGGGAAAGGCACCAGTGGGGCCGCTGAGGCCCGGGACTAGTAAATATGTGCACATGTAGCCCCCTTGAGGTTAGATCTCTACACATAGCCCACATTCACCTTTGTCCACAGGTGTCAGGTACAAAGGCTCCAACAGGAAAAGGCAAAATAAGAGGTTCTGTTTATGCAGGATGGGTAAAAAGGCGTTCTCAAATAAAACTGATGCTTGGGACTGCTACCACGGCCTCTTCATACACTTGGAAAATGAAGCCAATCTTTCTGAGAAAGGGGACTACATGTATATATATGTGAGTTTCCCCTCAACTCCGATAAACCCATGGCCATGATGAACTCCTTTAAGGAGTTCTTTTCTCAGGTGGGTTGAAATCCATTGGTCAGGGCATAAATTGAGCAACATCCTGGAAAATGTGCAACCATGATGTTTCCCTCTTTTTGGTCTAGATTCTTTTGGATTTGACTAAGTCTCGATAATCGCCTTTGGCGAAGGCCAGCGTCATCTGCATCGTTAATAATTACTCACTGGTAGTATGTATCCTGGCATTGTTGGTGAGGACACATTCCAAGCTCAATTCTAAGTTTCTTATTTCATCTAAGATGCTACTAGCTGTACTAGGTTGGCCTTTCTCAACTGGGGTTCACGAAAAAATGAAGACCTAATGAAGACCTACTGCCCCAAAGCCAGACTCTTACAGAGCCAGACAGAACCTAATTTAGACTTTGTAGGTGTATTGTAGCTATTTTTAATTTTCTGCATATTATAATGTTTTGACTTCTTAAAAAACCTTTCTGGATGGGAGAGAGCCAATTCTTAGAGAAAGCAAAGGGTCAAACTGGGAACATGCTTTTGCCATGTAAACTAAGCAGTCCAAAGCCATACTTCCTGTCTGGCCAGCGCTCCTCAAGAGGGAATACGCTGCCACTTTCATCTTCCCAGGTCCAGGAAGCAGACAGTCAGAGAACTAACCCAACAGCCCGATGCATACTAGCCAGCCCTAAACTGTTCACTCTGCTCTGCTTTGCCTCTCCAGCAGGAACCGTAATAATGCAGTGACTGAAGCATTCCACCCACTCCTGCCTCCTGTCTACCCTGGTGTCTTTCTCCTGTGGCTTCTCTTGTGGCAATACCTGGTCACCTCATAAAAGGACACAAAACGGTGGGCCATAAATTCTCTGCCCCAAACACTCGACTCTACTGTTGTAGCAGGAGAGCTGCCATCGACAACACATAAGTGAACAGAAGTGGGTCTGTTGCAAGGACAGGCAGTGGGTTGAATGCGGTGTCAGTACTTTGGCGGATCTTGCCTAAAGCGTCCACAAGGTATGTAATAATTTAGCTCCTCTTCAGTGCATCTAGAATAATACTAGTCATACTAACCTTGAGAAAACTGAGAAAACAGTTTCTAAAATCATTTTCTGTGTTCTATGCTTTAGGCAAGGAACCTTAGATTGGGAAAGGCTGTACTTGATGATACAGATATCTTGATTCAAACAATCCCATCCAAACTCTAAAATGTCTCTCTTAGACTGTTTGAGTCCTCCCTTCCTCAATTCCTGCAGCTCCTTCACACAAACCTACTCCCTGTTTTTGCCTTATCCTTGATATAGAACTTAGCACCTTTCTAAATTCCACCAAAAAATCCAGTCACCCTAAAATAGGGGTTGGCATCAGCAAATGATGAAAAAGGAGTTTTACATAGGATATCTTACTGCAAATTTCTTAAATATTCCCATTGGAACATGTCTGTACCTCAAATTCCCTTCTCAGCCACGTCAATCCTGAGGGTTTCTCTGCCTATGATTGCACCATTGCCCTTTTGCCTGTCACTTACTCCTGGATCTTTCCTTGCTCCAAAAACTGCAACTTTCTTTCTCCTTCATTATGCAAAGCAATTCTGCTTGGCTCCAGGGCTGTACCCTCAACTTCACATAACCAAGCCTATTCTACACTTCGGAAAAAACAAGGCCTTGCTGTTGACAGTATTAACCCTGCTCCGAAGCAGCCTGAGCCAGCCTGGGAAAGAAACCTCTGTCAGGTGTGTGTGTGTGTGTGTGTGTGTGTGTGTGTGTGTGTGAAGGAGAAAGGCATATATGTTTTTACTCCTGTTATCCATAAGCCATGTTGTTTGACCTTGGGACTCAAGCCATATATGCCACCCACAGTCTAGGATATCCTGACTCCTGGACAAATCTTCCATGCTAGTGAAAGGCCCGACGCACAATATCTATGACGAGGATGCTGATGTCACTAGAGGGAAAGGTGAGCATGGGATGATGACGTGATCTAGAAAAGAGAAAATGGATCCTGGATGGGTAACCAAATACACAATGGTGTTGAGGAGCATGGATGGGCAAACTGTGTGAAAGGAAGCATGCAATCATGTATGATTCATTCAGGTGCGTGGTTATATATCATATTTAATCTAAAAGAATATATTAGACTGGGAGAGAAGACTGGTTGATATACCTTTCTGGGATAGTTCCAAAGTTAATCAACCTCTTACCAGAAGGAACTCAAGATTGGCTGAATGACAAACAACATAATTTTTGTATGTGCCACTTGTTTATGTCATCGGTGTCTCTGACACCCACCCTGCTTCTCCAGGCCAGTGTGGCTTCATGTCTTGTGTCTCCGCATTAGCATCCCCTTTTTATTAGAGCTGTTTCTCTGGAAGAGTGGGTTAGGGTTATGATCCTATGGTCTAGCAATAAAGTCCACACCTGCATGCTTTGGAGATAACTTCAGAGACAGGAATGGCAAGTAACTCTCAACATGCATACCTACACTAGTTGGTTGGTAGAGGCTACTTAGATGCTGTGTTGAGAGGGGTTCTGAGGGCACATCAAGGGTAATCAGCCAAAAGCTTTGTCTCCTTTGTTATTCTAAGTGCTGCTGGGCTGCCCAAACTAACAAGGATTTTCAAGAGTTTGGTAGAATGAAGAAAAAGCAACTGCTTTGCAGAAAGAAAAGTCTAGGTTCCAATGCTGACTCTTCTGTTAAGTATCTGCTTTAGGCAAAGAACTTAAAAGGCTGAGTCCAGATACCTTTATTTGTGAAACCGAGATAATAACACCTACCCACAGAGCTGCCAGAAAATGATTTAGCACATATTAAAATCTAGCACAGTCCCTGGCACATGAATAGTAACTCAAGATATGTTAGCTCTTCCTAACTACAAAGATACCATGTTCTCTTATGCAAAAATCTCAGTTCTATTAGCTGGTATAAAATTCAACCAGTGGAAGCATGGCTTCCAGACTGTAGATCTTTTCAATCTGGGACAGAATGTTACAGAGACCAACGCAGACTGTCAACAAGTTTGTCTCTCTTTGAGGGACGCAAAATTGCGAAGCAAGGACTTGAAGTGAATAAAAATGTAATTTAATTCACAAATAAAAATTCCATAGCTTAGGAATCAGAGATTATTCTTGGAATGGACTCTTTTCAGTACCATAAATTTAACCAACTGAATTCTTTAAGTATCTTCCTTGTCAACCTTCTGAAATGAAGGTTGATTAGGTTCAATGGGAAATCTGCATTTCATCATGAAAATGGAACACAACGTCCTTGGCTTAGCCTCCCAGGGAGTAGCAATTTGGGGCACTATGTGCAAAGCATGAAGTAAAAACACAGGTAGCAAATTTATTTCAGGCATTACAAAGGGGAGGCATGCATACGTACAGCCCAAGAACCATGAAAAGGCATGGCCTCTACTCTCACTATACAGACTTCTTTTAAAGGAAAACTCCCTCAAAGTGCTTCTCCAGCCTTTTATTTTACAAATAGTTTATAAGAATGGAGACATTATAAGGAAAGGAAGCACTTTAAGTGAGTGATATATTTAAATATCAGGGCAAAGAAGAACTCTATTATCAAGGGATAGATGCAGCAACAGCAAGTCTTGTCAAAAGAAACCAAACCCCGTTGGGTGTTTTGCAAATCTTCACTTCTTTTGAGAAGGCTTAATACACAACGCAAGAGAATTTGCCTATCTAATAACCTGAACAAATAAAAAGTGTAGAGGAAGAAAAAGTGTACATATTACGCATGTCGTTTCTAAAACAACAGTGAACCGTGCACTAGATTTAGCAGGTTAATTAGGGAGTCTGTTAGCAGTGAAGTGAAAGCTGGCACACTCCCAATTCTGGCTGATACTAGCCAAGACATAGACATAACTGATGTTTCTCCAATACAACCAAGACACGTCACCTAATCCAGAGAAAACGCATTATCTATAACAGGCTTAAAGTCAGACTGGAGGTCAAAATGTTGCCAATGTTTTCAGATCAAGTAATAGGCCCCTGAAAAGCTGAGTAAGCTGTTTGGTTGATGGAACAGTTAAAATTGAAGGGACAGTTCAATGGGCCAAAGCTGGTTAAGAAAATCATTCGGTCCAGTTCATGACATATTCTTCCTCAATCTTGCACCTTTATTATTTTTTTTATTTAATGAATTTGGTATGTTACATTTTGTAAATTAAGGTATACAGTGTGTTACTTGGATACATTTAGATACTGTAATATGACTGCCACTGAAGCAATATTTATCACATCATTATACTACAATCCTATTGTATATATTCAATATAACTTTGTATTAGATCTCTATGGCTTATTTATGACTTGTTAGCTTGTTACAAGTTTGTACCCTAACCACCATCAGTCTTACCCCCCACACACAATCCTGAATCCCCTCGTAACCACCATTTTATTGTTTTTTTTACAGGTTTGACTTCTTTAGATTCCACATGTAAATGACAAAATATGGTATTTGTTTTTCTGTCTGACTTTGCTCTTTTAGCATAATGTGCTCCAGTCCATCCATGTAGTCGCAAATGGCAAGATATCCTCCTTTCTCATTGTCAAATAATATTCCATTATGTGTATGTATCATCTCTTTCATCCATTCATCATTGATGGGCATTTGGGTTGTTTCTATACTTTGGCTATTGTGAATAATGCTGCAATAAATGTGGGTGTGGATATATCTTGGTGAAATCCTGTTTTTATTTCCTTTGGGTGTGTGTATACCTAGAAGTGGAATTGCTGGAGCCTATGGTAGATCTAAGTTTTTTTGTTTCAAGTTTTTATTTAAATTCTAGTTAGTTAACATACAGGGTAATATTGGTTTCAGGAGTAGAATTTAGTGATTCACCACTTACCTATTAACACCCAGTGCTCATCTCAGCAAGTGCCATCCTTAATACCCATCACCCATTTGCCCATCCCCCGCCCACCTCCCTCCATCAACCGTCAGTTTGTTCTCTATAGCTAAGAGTCTGTTATGGTTTGCTTCCCTCTCTTTTTTTCCCCTTCCCCTGTATTCATCTGTTTTGTTTCTTAAATTCCATATATGAATGAAATTTTATGGTATTTGTCTTTCTCTGACTTTTTTGCTTAGCATAATACACTTTAGTTCCATCCATGTCATTGCAAATGGCAGGATTACATTATTTTTGATGGTTGAGTAATATTCCATTGTGTATGTATGTATACATATGTATGTACACACACACACACACACACACACACACACACACACACTTCCCCTCTTCTTTATCCATTCATCAGTCAATGGACATTTTGGCTCTTTTTTTTCTTTTGAGGAATTTCCATATTATTTTCCATAGTGGTTGGACTAACTGACATTCCCATCAATAGTGTAAAAGGATTTTCTTTTCACCACATCTTTGCTACTACTTGTTGAACCTTATCTTCTTGATGAGAGCCATTCTAACAAGTGCGAGGTGACAGCTCATTGTCGTTTTTATCTGCATTTCCCTGGTGATTAGTAATTTTGAGTATCTCTGTGCCTGTTGTCCACTCAATCTTGCACCTTTAAATCAAGTTGACCTGCCCATGGGGCGAGTGGCTGATGGCCAATTAAGACGAGAGGTTGCTGCAATTGTTCTGGCATTGAGCATCCATGCACTCCTGCTGTGCTTTTGGACCACTGGAGAAAAGCACAGCAGACAAGAAACCCAATTCAGTGTAGTATGTAATAAACATCCGGTATGCATCCGGCGCTATGCTTAGTATCACAGATATTCTTGGTATTGTGGATACGCTGGTGAATGCAATATGACTCTGCCTGCAAAGAGCTCACTTGAGTGGGGAAAACATCATAAACGAACAGTTATAAAAACTATTATAGAAACTGAAATGTGAAACGTTAGCTACCTCTAAATCAAGAGGGTGAAGTGGAGGTCAGAAAAAACAAGAGAGAAGTGGTGATCTTTAGACAATGATTGCGAGTTTGTCCGGTGGGGACAATGGAGACAAGGGCCAGTATGTGGAGGGGTGACTATGCATGGTGTGGCCAAGGAACAAAAGTAATAGGTTTGGAGTGGCTAGAATGAGAAGCTGTGTCCTAACTCTGAGATTAGGACCCTTTGAAACATGGAGGGGACATCCTGATCCCTCCCATGGTGCTGTGTAATCCCGACCCCTAGGACCCTGCCCAGTTGAGACTATAGTCCCAGGGAGACAAAGTCATTGCTAACAGCATCCTGTCCTTCACTCCCTCCTCTGATAAAATTTAATTGGCTTTATTTTCTTTCTTGAGAAAATATTTTCTTTCAGCATATAAGCACTGAGCATACTATATACTAGTATTAGAAAAGGCACTGGACGGAAGTGTTGTCATTTAAAGGAATTAACATAGGTTAAAAATGAAAGTCTGGAAACAGACCATCTGGGTTCAAAGTTTGGTTTCAACACTCACTAGCTGTGTCATTTTAGATAAGGGGCTTCTTTTCTTTAAACGGAGATAATACAGTATTCCACTGTAGCATGGCTGTAGGATTAAATGAAACAAAGCATGTATAATACTTAGAACACTGCCTTAGAGTAAGTGCCCAGTAAATGTTGGCTGTATTCATGCTCTTTCGGGGCTAGAATGAGTACTGCACAAAGTAACTCTCAACATAACTGCTGGATGTGAGATTATATCTTTTATCCTGCTTGTCCATTGCCTCTTTGCTGCTCCCTTGATGTTTCACTCTTGCAACATGTTACACCCTTTCCACATGGATCCAGAGGGTTTTCTTGGGACTTCTGAAGAGCTCATTTTGTTCTATTTCTAGTAAGAAATCATATTCATTCCTCACAGAGCCTTGAAGGGCCCCCCAAATCTAAAGTCTTCTCAACTCTATCCCACACTCATATTCCTACTGACAAACAACAAATGTTTTTGCAGCACCTGCAAAACTCATTTATTTCAACATGAAATCAACTTGTTCCTGATGAATTGCAGCAGGAGAGGTAAGGGCCATGGGACTGTTCAGGGGTTGGTGGCTCCTGGGGTATTACAACCCAAGGTCTGATGTCAATGGGACTCATGTGATTTTCACATCTAGAAGATTCAGCAGAGGAGGAGGACTAAAAGTCATGTCTGTGCTGGGCATGAAGCAAGGAAGACTGGGGGGTGGGCATGAGCTTGGGGATAGAAGGAGGAAGGGGTCAATAAGATGCAGTGGGCCCAGGCTGCTCATGGCAGAATTTGAGTCCAAAGAAATCTAGAAATTTTAGGATTAGCATTAAAGGAGGTGCTTCTTTCTCTAATTACTGAGCCTGAGCGATTCCGAAGGAGCCCTGTGCATGGGGAAAGGGAAAAGGAGGAGGAAGAGGGAGATCAAAATGACTTTTGCTGGCAACAAATACTAGGAAAAAATCAGTACAGGCAGCATAACGGTTAGAAATCTGTGCCAGCATCTATAGCAGGATGCCACCTGCAAGCTGGTCACTGTGACATTCTGAGAACAAAACCAAAGGGAGGTGTTCATGGTAACCAGCAGCTGCGGAACTGTGGGAGATGGCAACCAGGGCAGAATGTAACCAGTGTAGCCAAAGAGCTCTCATGCATAGCGATGCGTCTGAAAGTGGCCAGTGTCCCATGGACAATAGATGATTTAGCTACAGCCACTTGATGAACCTGCCAGAAATTGAAGTATAAGATCAGGGAGACAGACAGGAATGTACTAATAAAGCAATGACTTAAAAAGTAAAACCCTGGTCAGTCAGTCTTAGACAAGGAATTTGCTTTCCTGCCACAGTGCACTCTCAGTATTCCCCAACTCCTCCCCTAGGGAGCAGACGGAGGCCATTTTCCTGCCACTGTGGGAGGTGAGGGAGAATCCTGACCTCAAATACTCTCCCCAGCAGAAATTGTCCCTGAAAGTCTCTCTTCTCTCGGACTATAACATAACTTCCCATCCATAAGTCAAGTACTCAAATTCTTTGAAAATGCAGATATCTCCAAGAAGAAGTGGCATTTTAAGCAAGTGGCCACTTAGACCTCCGTAAGAAGGATTTACAAGCAGGTTTTAATAGAGCAATATAGTTCTTGCTCAATTCATGTTTGCTAAGTGAGTCTGCAAGAATTCTGGGTTAAGATTCAAGGGAAAGAAATAGTAATACCCAGATGAGTGCGACATAAGACGAGTTTAAAGAAAACACCACGACAACAAAAAATAAATTACATAGCATCAAAGTAGCAGGTCAAATTTCTAGTCATACATATTATACCTGCTTTTCAAAGTGGGAGGAGGCTGGGAGGGAGGAGGTGAGAGAAGCAGCAGCGAAAGGTGGCAGAGTGAGCTGCTTGTGACTGTGATTGATGGTCCTGTGCCGTATTCTCACTCATGTAGAAAATTAGAGCGAGATCACTCCAGATATTGGCCCATCTGAGTTCCTTCTTGTGTCCATCCCCTCTACCCGGTTACTCTCCCTTCCTGCCCGTGGACCTCATTATTCAAACTTCTAAGCAGAAGAAAGCAAAATACTTCTTTCTTTCCTGTTCTCTTTCTTTTTCTCTCTCTTTCACTTTGAGGATTTCTTCACTTAGTGACTCGAGGGAAAATTCATTTCTCTTGGTGCTTCGGGTTATTTTTCCATAGGGTTCAAAAGCGACAGCGACAATTACTTCTGAGAGCATCTTCATCAAATTTGCCGTGGTGCCATCGGTGCTAAATTGGCCTGACTGTCTCTCCACCCCTCCACGGGGCTCCCCCGCTCTCTCCTACACATAGCCTGCTTTGTACCAGGCAAGATTTATTGTGTAACTCTGTCTCTCCATTTAATTAGTTTGCTGCCATTTTAGGCAGAACTTACAAGGTTTCAGTTCCCATCCCAAGGGGTGGGGCAGTTGAGCATCTGTATCCTTCACAGCATCCATACTTGTCCAAATCTGCCCTCAATCCAATCAGGGGCAGCCAGCTCCAAGACACTCTCAAAAGATGCCTCCAGGAAGAAGGTGGGATGTTGCAACACCCTTCAGTTTTAAAAGGATGGAATTCTATGAATGACATTCACGACATTCACATGTATTTTTACAATCTGTGCTAATATATCACATTTTATAAAAATCCAAAGTTCACTGCAAAATTTGGGAAGTACGCATACTTAAAGTACTTATTGGCTACTATTTTGTTTCAACATGGAAGCCTGAAATACCTAATTAACCCAGGTTAAAAAGGAATTATATTTATTAAAAGTTGCCATGGAACATTCGTGCCAACCAAAAGGTAAATGAAAAATGCACATCCAATCAGCTATATTTAAGTCTCACATGAGGCAACCAAACCATATTTTCACTCTCTTCAGTTTTCTTAAAAAAAAAAAAAAAAAAAAAACTTGTCATGAATACTACAGCAAAGCAGATGAATTGAGATACCAAGCTCTTGACCTCACTGCCTTAGAACAAGCAATGTGTTTGTAGCACATCAGGGATTTGAACACATGGGGAAGAAAAGGGTGTTGAAACATACCTTTTCACCCCCCACCCAACATCCTTTCACCCCACATCAAAAACATTCCAGCTCTATTCTTCTCAAGTTCAAATCAATACTGGGAATGTGGTTCCACCCAGCTGGGGATGCACAGTGTCAGGGGTGACCTCAGAAACAATTAGGCTCCACACTGTTAAAACTTTATAGATTAAACCCAGCGACTTGAATTGCATGAGGGAGTGTGGTGAGGCAGTGATGGACAATGGAGCTAACACCTCCCTAGGCTGGACAGGTAGAAATGCCACTGGAAATACCAAGTGTGTCTCCAGTGAACTTTATTTTTAACATGAAGACCTTTCTCTACAGGAGGACACTTGCTGAAATGTGATCTAAACTCACTTCAAGAAGAAAAGTATATGCCTGGAATTGAAACCAAGAGCTTTCTTTACACTCTGGATGCCCCTGGACCTCATGGGAAGTTACTCCCTTGAGCTTTACTGGAGGCCAACCTTAGACAGAACAGCATGGGAAGGGGTAGCTCCCCTAGTTCCTGCCCAGCTCTTTTTTCTGCCACCCTAGACTTCCCCTACTATTTACTTCGGTACCGGCTCTCCAACATGGCTTTGTTCTAGCTTCTGGAGGATGTAGGAAGCTTTGGTTTCTGCCCCCAAATGGGCCCTTCTATTGTTAAGCCCAGAGTTGTTTCTTAGGCTTATGTCTGCTTCCTCTGCTCCCCTTTCTGTTCTTTTCATTTAATGGATCATCTATGTGGTTTTTCTCCCAAAGATCTGGCAGTGGTGTGGAAAACAGTCTGCTCAGCTATTTCCTCTTCCCTGTTTTCCCCAAGATAATCATAAAGCCCCTTTTGGTTTTAAGGGTTTACTTTTAATAACTACTGAAAAAACAAAATAAAATAAAACAAAACAAAACAATACAACCAAAAACTAACAGTGACAATAAATACAGTGAAGTTACAAATCTTAAGAAATCCTTCAAAGTTTCTACAGCATTAGTCTCTGGGCTATAGTTATGGCTCCCCTTAAGAAGGTAACTGAAAACCACATTTGATTTCTGTTCCCTGTTTTTATTTTTGAAGTTGGACCTCCCACCATACCTACTTACACACTGACTAACTACCCTTTAGTGAAAGCTTGGACCATGCTCGCCCCTAAAGAACTTCTACAACGAGTGGCCTTCACGTCCTTTGTCTCCACTTCATGTAGAATGGGTCCTTTGGCCACAGATATTTAAATAAACATGTAATCTCTACCTAAGTTCCCATCTTAAATATCCCATTTGAATTTGGTACTTTAGCAGGTTTACACCAACCAAGGAATAACTATTTACTGTGTTACCTTTCTAGGGGTATTTACATTTAAATAATACAACATTCCAGAAAGAAAAAGAAAAAGACTGGCCCTCTCCTGGGGGAACATAAAATCACAGGTGAGACAGGAAATGGACTAACAACATTGAACTGTCCTCATGCCTGGGATGGAAAATCCTAGCTCATCTCTGCCTCTGTCCACTGTTAGAGACTCTTAATATTAATGTGGATCACAGTCAAGAGCTGTTCCAGCACATTCTTCACACCAAGATTAGAAGAATGTGGGTTATAAAATGGGATCTAAATCCCAGCGGATGTGAACTGTGGTTAAATAGACCTGAGAGGCGCCAAATCAGGGAGCCACCATCTGGCATCCATTCTGGCACCCAATTAGTGTGTACGGGGCACCCATGACTGGCTCTGCACCATCCTAGGCACTCAGCAGATCAGACAGTGCCTTTGCCCTTTGTGAACTTAACTGAGGAGGCACAATGGACAAATACAAAGTTAACGCTTGATTATACATGCTAATGTTGGGAAGCAGTGGTGCAGATAATCAGAAGTAGCAGATTATCTGAAAATTATACATGCCCTGCTCTCTAGCTATGGCTGTGGGAAGCAAAAGAAAGGAGAAAATGCAGCACCAGGCAATACAAGCAGGACAAGCTTCTGGAGGGAAATAGATAGAGGATGTATTCAGCAATAATTTGCATCACAGCAACTGCCCTGGCAAACTGGTGTGAGGGAATATTTTGTATGTTTAATTATATGTGTTGGTTAAAAGATATAACTGTTTAAAATATATCAGTTATATGGGGTTTTTTAAAAATTCAGGTGGTAGAGTCACTTGCTTAGAGAAAGCCCAAGAAAGATAATGATGATAATAATCACAACAACAACAGAACAACAGAGAAAAGATCAGGCTTGGAATTTGGGCTCTGATGACTTCACTAAAATGCTGTTTTTGCTTGTTATTGTATGATTTATAGACTTATTAAAGGAACTGTTTAAACAAGAACCGTCACCTTAATTTCTTAGTGTGTTTCAGACTGAGGGAATTGACTCAAGCCTACATCAAGAATTCCCTTGGCTCACAACACACCTAGTATCGCCACTGGTGGCCTTCAGGTTAAAAAGGGCCTTAGCATATCCACCTCTTTCTGTGTGTCAGAGAAACTTAGTGAAAGAGATAAAAGAAGAGTGGTGGTCTCCAGGCTTCAGCCAGCCTCTTTACCAAGGCTCTGGGGCCCACCCTCACCACCCACACCTCTTCCCCCGTCCCCTAGGGACTCCCTCCATCTGTTTCTCCTGAAGATGTCTGTGCCTCCTTCCCCAAGTGAAAAGGAGATTTTCCCACCCAGGGGAATGGCTTTTGCAGCCAGGCTCACTTGCTAAATGTTTGCAACTCCATTGATTTCTGAGATGGGCTGGACAGGGATGAGTTGGTACAATCCCAGAGAAAGGCATCAGAAACCCTGCTCGTTTGCTCCTTACTGTGAGATCTGAGGTCCAGCACAGTCCCCTGAATTTTTCCCACATCAGGATAAATTTTCTGACTTCCTGGGATACCTTTCCAAGGGAATGGATCATAGACTTTGTTCTTGCCTTCTTTCCTGGGGTTCTCCAAAGTTCCCATCACAGTTCTTCCCCAGTGACATAGGAGTCTTGGTGAAAACAGAACCCCATGTAACCTGCTATGGCATCACAGAATTCCTGAGGTAACTATGCAGATTAGACCCCTCTCTGATCCTGGGCGACTTCAATTTAAGGCAATGTGCTAATTAAGTACTAAGATGAGTGGTACAGGCAGCAGGTGCAGAGGGAGTTCAGAGGAGGGAGAGAGTTCATGTTCTTCTGAGTTCAGTTTATAAGGAAGACCAAATAATTGTATTGTTTTCTTTTCAATTCTCTCCTTAGTCCCTTCTCAAACACAACACTCCCCACAATACACACAGAGAGACACAAATGCCATACCCTGCTCTGTAACAATATGTGTCAACTCTGGAAGGTCCTTAGCTCTGGGAGTATTTGCAATTTAAGCCCTGACACTGGGCCACCAACGTGAAATCCAGCCCTTTAGTAAGCATACAGTGAACACCTACTATGTGTCAGGCATTGTGTTTGACTCAGGGAATACCAAAATTAACAAGCCAAGCTTACTGTTCCTCATGAAACCTACAGTCAGGGTGAGGCGTGTATAAACAGATGAGCAGAACCTGAGGATCACAGTGAGAGGAGCTTCCTTTGCAGTATGTCCAGGCTGCTGGCCAAGGAGAGGCGAAGAGGAGGGACCAAGCCCAGAAGAAGGCTGCAGAAGGGAACACTCTGCACACTTGAGGCACAGGTGAACGATGTCCTCCCACACCTTCTAAGCTCCTGAACCCAAAATACCCTCCAGAAGTTCAAGACAGGGAATGAAAGCACAGGTGGGTGAATACACATACATACATGGATGTAAAATTTGAGGTAAGCAGATGCAAGGCTTTTAAAAAACAGTTAGTGTGTGGTGATAAAACATAAAACACCTTTCAAATGCTTTGTGGCCAATAAAAGGCATATTTTGGTGAGTATCTGTACTAGAAAAAAAGGCTATAAATGCCAGTAGCACACACTTCTCATAGATTTGTACTTCTCCATTTTGACTTGAGGAAGAAACTTCATACCATGATGATCTAGAGAAGTGGAATTTTTAGGGCACAATAGCAACAAGCAAGTAAATGTCACAATTAATATTGGAGGTGATTCAAAATCCAAAGATGGAGAATGTGCTATAAAATTATTATGGACAGCCACCAACATAAGAGTCTACAGCTAAATTCCAGGCTTAGATTTCTCTGACTATGGAAACATGACCACAAAAGACAGCATCCTTTGTATATGGCTGGGATAAATTATTTGGTCAACCAGGAATACAAAGAAAATTATCAAAAGATGTTGGCACCACAAATGTCCTAGTTAATAATTTGATTGAGTCACATACACACACACACGCACATGCACACATCTTCTGTCATGTTAACATGTCAGGATTAATAATTCAATCAAGATACACACACACACATATGGGGTGCCTGGGTGGCTCAGTTGGTTAAGTGTCTGCCTTCGGCTCAGATCATGATCTCAGAGTCCTGGAATCAAGCCCTGCATTGGGCTCTTTGCTGGACGGGGAGCCTGCTTCTGCCCCTCCTTCCTGCTCGTTCTCCCCCCCACCCTGGGCTGTCTCAAATAAATAAATAAAATCTTTAAAAGTAAAAAGATACACACACACACACATACACACACACACACACACACACACACATCTGTCATGAAACCAACCAATTTGACTAGGAGTCTGCTTCAGGTTTCTTATCAAGTACTCAGTCTTCAGAGTCCAGGAGTCCAGCCTGATAGCTCAAAACATTTGACTGCAGCCCTAACCCTGATGAGAGTTTTCCTGGAAAAGCCTGAAGGCAAACTGGCCCTTCCCCTGACCACAAAACAAGGAGAGAGTCCTCCAAACGGAGAAACTGTCAGCAGAGAAAGATGTATGCTATTCAAGGGCCACATCTGCACCTGTGGGAAGAAGCTGAACTTAAAACCTCACCCAAGAGTTCACTCAAACTAGGATAATGAGGTGACCTCAATAAACAGAAGCACTGTGGGCTGGGTTATCAGACGTTAGATTTGTCATCGAGGTTGAGAAAGAATTGAAAGTGACCAGTGGGGATACTTAGGCAGCTCCTGGCAATGGGACAGCGGTCTCTGAAGAATCTGTAAATGTGGCTGTATGAGGAAGCCAACATTTGAATATCTGCTACAACTGAAGACATTCAAAACCAAACAGAACCTCTCTTCTCATGGCATATTGCTTGGCACAATAATAGCAAAGTACATACTTTGGGGAATACCGATTTACATTCACCTGTCCCTTCCCTATTCTTCACTCCTTGATAGTTTCATTCCCAACATCACCACTCTATTGGTGCTGTCCTTACTAAGACCAGTAATTATATCCAGTCCTCTTGTTTGACTCATTTGAGGTGTTTAACAAGTGGGTCACTTCCCCCTTCTTCAAATGTATTCTTTGACTTTTGTAGCAGATCTTTTGTTCTGGCTCTCTTTTTCCATTTTTGGATTTCCCTCATAGACACTTCTAGATCTTTCTTCCTTTTAAATATTATTGATGCTGGCATTCCATCCTTGGTCCCACTCTCCACTCATTCTATATATTCTTTCCTGGTCATTTGTTCCAATCACCAACTTCCTTCTCGTTACTTCCTGTCACAGGAGGCAAATGCATGCATATGGGAAATGGCTTTTCCCAATTCTACCTAACTGATCAATCTTTTTAAATGCAAAGTTCTTTGTGAACTACGTATTTATTAGGAGAAGTGAAAACAGAAGTAGTGGCCTCAACACCCATCCCCATGATAGGTTCCTGATCATGGTCTCATGAAGCTCTAGTGATAAGTGGGATGATAATGGCCCTTCTTGAAGCCACACTTTGGCTTCTTCTGGTGCCTACTTTGAGAGCAAGTTAGGGGGTCCAATGCAATGTGAAACTCATCTAAACAATATTCACATCCCTTAGCTTGAAATAGGGACTCAATCTTCTTGTGAGAGACCTGATCCTCCATGATCTTGCTCCCTGTGATTGCTACAACATTGTACAATGCTTCCTAGACCATCTCAGAAGTTGAATCTAGAAGATTGATTTTTCATTGTTTTCATAAACACATAGAAAAAAACTTAATACACATATTGCATGGGGCACTGGGTGTTATACGCAAATAATGAATCATGGAACATTACATCAAAAACTAAGGATATACTGTATGGTGACTAACATAACATAATAAAAAATAATTATAAAAAAAAGAAAAAGAAAGAACTTAGTAGAAGTGTGACAAAATAACAATTTGAGATATTAGCTGTGGTTCCCCTGCCACTTCCAATGAACTTATTGCCCATTCCCTCCTCCATTTAGTGGAAATACACACATTTACGTTAAGGGAACATTGTTAACAACAGAAATACTAAAGGACAGCATAGCTTTTGAGTCTCAAAACAGTGTTTTGAAATGATTACTGGAGACAACTGTTTGAAAAAAAGAAGACTTTTATATTCCAAAATCTTGGCTTTTGAGTATCAAAACCAATATTATGAAAGATTCTGAGACTTAAGTTTGTTCCATACAAATACAGGTTTGGGGGAGAGCAGATGAAAGATGAGACCATCCTACCCCAACTCAGTAAAGAATTCATCACTGGGGTTGAGAGCAGATAATCAAAAAGGGGGAATAAATGAGCTTAGATGTCAAGGGTTCTCTAAGAAAAAGACCTGGCCTGTACCCTATGCCACATTTCAGTGAAGGGGAGAATAGAAAAATCCAGGAGAGTTTGGGAGTCTAGGATCAGTGAGGACTAGATAGAACCCAGGAAAGTGCCAAGGTACCAGGGATCCCGAGGTCTGCATGAGGCAGCAGCATCAGAGTAGAAATGAGGGTGAGTGCACAGAAAGGAAGGTCCTAAAGTAGGGCCTCCTTCCTGGGTTTCTCCATTCTTGAAGTATCTTTGGGGAAGCATATGGAATTTTTGGGGGTCCAAAGTGACCTGAGAAAGAAATTCACAAGAGACTGGTGAATTTCAGCAGTGTCCTAGTTCCATTAGAAGGGGACAGAATGATCTGAGTGGAACACTCACTCCCAGACCACGTGAGGATGCAAACTTCTCAGTGGATGCCAGGAAAATGTGGCAGAGACCAAAGACCAGACACAACCTCAACTACACTCACTGATGTAACACAGGACCCTGGAAACTTACAAGCCTCTGAGAATACAGGTAGGAGGGGGGAAAGCTCTGGATTGACTGAGTTTATCTTGAATTGTTCAGTATTAATTTCTTCATCAGTGGAAATATGATATAATTGATCTAAGTTATAATAAATAGATTATATTTTGGCACATTTGAATCTGTGGACTCGGAGTCTGCATCTCCCATATGTTTTTTGCTTAAGTAAATTTTTAAAAAACACAATAATGTCCAGGTCCCTCAGGCAAGCCCAGCATACCAATTGGTCTAAATCTCCAAGCTTTAGAAACGCTACCATCAATGTAACTTCCAACATTTACTCTCTTCCCCTGCCCTCCTTCTTCAAGAGATAATCCAGATGATTTGAAGTGAGTGAGATATGAGGGTGAATACTGGGTAGGGTGGGGCAGAGTCCCTTCCCCCCCAAATGGTCCCAGAGCCATAGACTAAATAGCAGTTTCTATACTCCTTTAATAAAAATGTATTGGGCAGAATGGAAAAACACTGCACAAAATGAGCAGTCACACAGATCCCTTTTGGGACACTTGTTCTGCTGCTTTCTGCCTCAGAGCTATTGCTGAGTGGGGAGAAGAGGGCATCGTTAGCTCAGAGCTGCTGGCAATGGCGCTCCCCCAGCCAGTCCCACTGCTGTGGCTGCTGTTGTTGGCAGCTTCCGCCTGCGGCAGCTGCTCTGCTCTCCCACTGTGTGCCCACACCCCTAACCCATCCTCCAGCCTTCTCAGAAAAAGATGCAGAATCAGGCTGTAGCCTCCCACTGGGTCAGACCCTTGCTCTTCTGCATCCCAGGTCCCATGGCTTCTAACTGCCCTTGGCAGGGCCTTAGGAAGTTTAGCCACAATCTCACTGGCTTAGGCCCCTTCTGTGGCTGAACTCTTCCAACTTCGAAACAGACAGCTTTCTCAGGCACTTGCTAAGACCGAGCAGTCAAAGAAAGCAAAAGAGCCCTAAGATTCAGGGTTTAGCATTTTGGGCTAGCTCTAAACCAAACTGAATTTGAATTTGAATTTAAAAAATCTCATTCTCTGAGAACTAAGCAGGAGTTTCATCACCTAAACAAACCACTGTATTCTTGGCTCCTGCATTCCCTTGAGGTACTGTGAGGATTAAGTTAAATTTGATTAATGGAGAAAACAAAAATTCATTGCTTATAAAGTGATGTTTAAATAGAAATTATTGCGTGTTTCAACATTAAATCTGAAATGTGTCCTCTGCTGCTTAAAATAAGTGAGAAATATGTGATGTTGTTGGATTAAAGATATATTAATCTTTTCTAGAATAACTAATACAGCTGGGACAGGTAAAGGTTTAGGGAAAACAAAACTGCCCTGAGTATTTTCTCTCTATCCAAACTTAAATGGAATGTTTGCAAGCTCATTAACTATAATATTAGCAACTTGCTTGCCTCCAAGTCCCCTTCTCCATCCTGAATAGGAAATGAAAATGTTGATGAGTTTTGCAGACAGGGAATGCATTTCACCAACACTGATGGGGCATTTGCCATGGGCCAGGCAATGCAAGGGATATAAACAGGATCAAAATACAGGCCAAGTCTTTAGAGGACTCAAAACCATCAAAGCATATATACTCACAAATATGTATAATATCATGGGAAAATGGTATAACAGTTTTAAGAGTACCATCTAATGGGAATCTAGGGAAAGGAGCAATGACTCCACTCTGGGGTAGGTCAAGGATGGAGAGAAAAGTAGGTGAAATTAGAAGTGAGGCTTCCCAGGGTATGTAGGGGTTTCTCAAGAAGACAAGTGGTGAACAAGCACGCCATCAGAAGGAACCACAGACAAAATCACAGATATGGGGCAGCCTTGATACGTTCCATCTGTTCAGTTCTTGGAGAAATGTGGCTAAAGCCAAACATATATGGGACAGAGTGATAGCATAAGAGGCTACAGAAGTAGACTGGGGCCTCACACAAGAAGAGACCTGTATGCCAGGCTAAATATTTAGTTTTTATCCTGAGTCATCATTGATGCTTTTGGTGAGAGCAGTGACTTGATTAGAAGGTGGACGGGGGTTCAGACAGAAGCAAAGAAACCATATAGGCGGCTACTGCCATAGTGGGGGGAAGATGGGACAGGGGTGATTTCTCTTCTAGTTTAATCTAGACTGAGCAGAAGAATGCCTCACCAAATAACTGATCAAAAATCTTAGTGGACCAACGAAATTGTTTGAACCCCATGAAATTGCCATTTTTGTATGTCAATAATTGTTGAGCACCAGCAATTTCACACAATTCAATCTAATATAAAATGACTGCCCATAAGCTACTCTGAATTTAGGACAGATACAAGGAGAACATACCTTAGAAGAATTAAATTTCTAGTACCAGGGATCCTATCTGTGTAACTTGCTTTGTACATTACCTACAACACAATTGCCTATAGCTAGATTCTTAACGCTCTCTTAAGGAACAAAAACCTGTCGAAAATATTGCTTAGCATTTTGCTATTTCTTCCATCTCCCTTTGTTGTTTGTTTATTTAGAAGTGTGTTACAAAAGAAAGAAAACTACCACAATGTACACAGAATAAGAAAAAGGAAGTTGAGATTCAAGGTGGTAGGAAGAGGGGAGACATAAAGAAGCCGAGGGCAGTCTGCTAACTGTAACTAGAGAAAATTAGAGTTACACTGTGGGGGTGGATTTGCCTGCGGAAATTTGAAGAGGATCTCTCTGGATTTCAGTTGGAGAGGGGGAAGAAATTCGAGGCCAGGGATGGGGGTGGGGGATGACAGTCTGATGGCGCTAATCCTGTGGGAAGAGGATTCAGGAAGATTTTAGGTGGATGTCTCTTCTAGCGCAGACGTAGCATGATTTAGTTTGAATCCAGTCTCAGGAACATCAACCTCCACCCCCACAAACATTTGCGCACACGCACGTGTGCATACACACACACACACACATCTACAGTGCCTCTTTGCCTGCAAATTAACATTAAACTGTTCTATTCAAGGAACCAAGATTTTGCTATCACACTCAAAGAAGTGACAAGTTGCGATTTCCCACCATGTGGTGCTACCCAGCGTGGGGAAGGAGGGAGGGCAATCTGAAGAGGCAGAACGCAAGCAGGTCTGAAAGTGGGGGCATTATGTCCTTACGCTCCCCTCCCCCCACCACTCTTCACCCCTTTTGGGCAGCATGCTGCACCTATCCAGACAAATGAACTTATACACGGCGCGCCTCTTGGCTCTCCCCTGGAACCGCCAACACTCACAACTTACAGAGGAAGTAGTGGTCTCATATCAGAGAGCATCTCCAGATCAAGAGAAAATGCTGAAGAGCCAGCAGTTTCCGCAATCAGGTCCTGCTGGCTGAACTCCTCCCCTTACTCACCTAGAACTACCATCAGAGTTAAGGTCAAGCATCCATCTGAGCCAGTGTTTATAAGGGTGGGAGTGCAGTAGCAGAGGCAATGTTGACAGAGCCTTGATGAAGGACCCATGAGGGACTACAGAGCCTATGGTTAGGTAAAAGGCTCTTTGCCATAACAAAGGGGTACCACTGGGTTGCAAAACAGGCCACGGGACTTTGTGGCTCCTTCCATAAAGAGAAGTCTATTTTCCTAACTCTTGAATCTGGCTGGCCTTGTGATTTGCTTTGACTACAAGTGATGCTGCCTGAGTTCTGAGCCTGAGCTTCAAGAGCTCTTGGGAGACCTGAAGTCATTGCCACATGAACCAGGTCAGCTAACCTGCTGGACAAGAGACAAATGGCCCACCGCCTCAGTCTACCACCAGCTAACCACCAGCCAACATGAGTGAGGCACTGACTGCCAACAGAAGTGCCAGAGTGAAGCCAGTCGAGACCAGCAGAAATCTCCAGCTGCCCACATCATAAACTGAAAAAAACACCACTTATTTAAAGCCACTAAATTTTAAGGTCGCATGTTATCCTGCAAAAACTGAAAGGTGTTTGAAAAAAGTGCATAATAAAATCATTATTTAGAATTCCTACAGAAGTATATCATCCAGAAAAAAACAATTTTTCTGAAGTTTCCAGAAAAACCTTTGTAAGAGTTTCCTATTTTTGCTATCTTGGGCAGAATTTTTTCTAAAAGGCATTATGCACTTTCCTATTCCTTTAACAGAATGCACAGAACATGATTTAACCTTTCTTCAGGATCATAAAACAGACATAAAATGATCACACTGTGCTACAGTCACATGAAGACTTCAAGGTACTAGCGAGGTCTATGGAGAGAAGCCAGAGGGGTATGAGCCGTTGTTCTCCCCAAAAGATGACACCCAGGATTTTGCTTTTTCCCTTTATAAAAATGTTGTGATTTTTAACAATTCCATAAAGAGAAAATCATCACCCATGTTTCACAATTTATATCACTGATGTTCTATCCTATTTCCAACAAATTCAATTTTTTATCTCTTGTATTTCAGGATAATTCAGGGTAGGGGCTGGACAAAGGGGCCTCTTAAGATAGGGGATGGGCCCTGCCTATGTGTGCCCCAAATCATGCCATCCTGTCTCTGCATTTACACCTGTGGGTTATTTACCCCCTTACCAAATAGCCTCAGACCTCTGTCATTTATGAGTTCTTATTCCAATTTTTTGTTGTTTTTCCTATTTTTTTTCTTACTAAGTTAAGGTGCTATATCTCTTTCCTATTAGCCTGCTTCTAGAAACCCTTCTTCTTCCCTCCTTATTAATGCACTGAATCAACTGCCATTTAGAAAATCATATAATTAAGCATAAAATATAAAGAAATGAGTGTAAAATAAGGGTCTAAGGACTCTACTAGGAGTAAAGTGAATAAAAGATAATGACTGTATTAACGTTATGGTAAACAAGACACCCTGAAAACCTTTCCACTACCAGAGAACTATACCCTATATAAGCTGTAACATTATTTAAAAAGCGTTGCTGGACATTCACAGAAGTAAGTGGTGGGAGGTACTGAAATCCAACCAGTTAACAGAAGCCAATGGCAAATTCAGATGTGCCATGGGAACAAATGCCAAGAACAGCCTAGAACAATGAGATTGCAGCTAGGGTGTGCTGCAAGATATGGGGCTTAGGAGGGATGGAGCTCAACTTGAGATACCAGCATTAAGACAGGACTCTCTAGCGGCACCTGAGTGGCTCAGCTAGTTAAGTGTCCAACTCTTGATTTTGGTTCAGGGTCATGATTTCAAGGTCATGAGATTGAGCCCCGTGTCAGGTTCCACACTGAGGGTGGCGCCTGCTTAAGATTCTCTCTCTCCTTTTCCCTCTGCCCCTTTCCACTTTCTCTCTCTTAAAAAGAAAAGAAAAAAGAAAAAGAAAAAGACAGGACCCTCTAAGGTGGTTAAAGAAGTCCCACTCAGTAGTGACCTCCGGCTTCTGAAAAGTCAATAAAAACCCTGTCTGGAAACCAAGGTTTTGGGTTGAAAGCAAAACAAAATTAGACCCTCAGGATTAAAACAGATTAGAGGAAATCAAGTATGGATTCATAATTTTTATAAAGTCACCAAATATCCATGGAAAGAAGCTACTAGGAATAAAAAGCTGGGGGGAGGGAATCAAAAACTTTGCAACCTCAAAGACTTTAAGTACTAGAATCAGCAAATTAAGAATATACAGTAAATGCCAAATAAGATGTTTGTTATAATAAAGGGGTGTGCCTGGGTGGGTCAGTCAGTTAAGTGGGCAACTCTTGGTTTTGGCTCAGGTAGTGATCTCAGAGTCATGAGATCAAGCCCCACACTGGGCTCCACACTCAGAAGAGAATCTGATGGAGGAGTCTCTCTCCCTCTCCCTCTGACCCTCCCCCCACTCATATTCTCTCTCTAAATAATAAATAAATCTTTAAAAAAGATACAATAAAATAAACATGAAACAAAATCCAATCAGAAATTACCAGGAAAATTCATAAAATAAAATAAATAGGAGTGTTAGAGGTTAAAAATATAATCACTGAGGGGCGCCTGGGTGGCACAGTGGTTAAGCGTCTGCCTTCGGCTCAGGGCGTGATCCTGGCGTTGTGGGATCGAGCCCCACATCGGGCTCTTCTGCTGTGAGCCTGCTTCTTCCTCTCCCACTCCCCCTCCTTGTGTTCCCTCTCTCGCTGGCTGTCTCTATCTCTGTCAAATAAATAAATAAAATCTTAAAAAAAAATATATATAATCACTGAAATTAAAAGCACACGGAAGAGAGACTTAACCAGAAAGCAGCAGAAAGACAGAAGGAGGAGACCTATGAAAGAAAAAACAAGAAGCAAGGGGTATAGAAAGAAAAGGCCTAATTTTTCATCAAAAGATCAGTGAAAAGAAAGGAGAGAGGAAATATTTGAAACAACAATGACAGATAATTTTCTAGAATTTATGAGCATCAAGAATCCAGAGATAAAGAAAAACATATACAGGCAAGATAAATGCAAAGAAAACCTCATGTAACTATATTGTAGTAAAACAGATAAATACCAAAGACAAAAGTATATATCCTAAAAAAGTCAGGGAAAAAGACCAATCACCTACAAAAGAATGAAAGACTTAAAGCAGGCTTCTCAAGAGCTATCTATGATGGAAGTTAGAAGACATGCAATAATATTTGAAGTTCTAAGAAAAAAATAAAGACACTTTTAGGTAAACAAAACCTAAGCAAGTTTACCACCAGAAGGCTTTCATTAAAACAGGATATACATTAAGAATAAGGAAAATGGACTCAGTGGGAAGGTCTGAGATATAAGAAGTAGTTGTGAGAATAGCAAGAACGCTTCAAAATAAATACTTAAGAAGTAGAAGAAGGGAAATAATAAAGATAAAAACAAGCAGTCATGATACAGAAAACAACAATAAATGGTAAGAATTAACAAAATTAAATAATGGCTCTTTGAAGAGGTCAATGAAGGAGACAAACTCCTGGTGAGCTAATAAAGAAAAATTACACTAAGGCAGATGATGGAGGATAACTATTTATTTATTTATTTATTTATTTATTTATTTAATCTTTTAATGATTTTTTATTATGTTATGTTAGTCACCATACAGTACATCCCCGGTTTCCGATGTAAGGCTCGATGATTCATTGGTTGCGTATAACACCCAGTGCACCATGCAATACGTGCCCTCCTTACTACCCATCACTGGTCTATCCCATTCCCCCACCCTCCTCCCCTCTGAGGCCCTCAGTTTGTTTCTCATAGTCCACAGTCTCTCATGTTTCAGGATAACTATTTAAAAAACCCAGACATTAGAAGCAATAAGAAAGTGGTGTGAATAACTTAATGACCAAAACTGCGAAAAGGTATTTGAATTAGGCAAAATCGTAGAAAAATTTAAGTTGTGAAAGCCTACCCTGGAAGGCATATAATCATTAAAGAACTTAAATCAGTAGTTAAAATATTTCCACAAAATATTGGAAAAATTAATCCAGGAGTATATAAAAAATATGATGTCATAAACAAGTTTGCTTTATTCCAGGAGTGCAGGATAGTTTAACTTCAGAAAATCTAAAAGCAAATTCATTAATTAACATGTTAGAGCAGTACAACTATATTATTAGGTTAATAGATGTGGAAGTAAGCATTTGATATTATTCAATACCTAATCATAACAACAAACTAGAAAGGAACCTTCTTAATCTGAAAGAGGCTACCCACCCCAAGTCTACAGATATAGCATTCTTATATATGAAATATTTAGAAGTCCCTCTTAAACCAGGAAAAGGATAGAACTATACCTGACTCTGTTCAATATTTTACTGAATGTTCTAGCCAGTGCAATAAAATGAAGAATTGGAAAAGGAGCAAAACAATCACTTCTCACAGAAGATATAACTATTTACAGAGAAATACATGACAATTTACAGAGAAATTGTTAGAATTCTTTCTAAAAGTTTAACAAATTTGCTAAATGTCTAATACTCAAACAGTATGATTTCTATATGCCAGAAGCAACTGTTTTTAAAAACCATTTGAAGATATTCTTTACAATAGCAAACAACAAAGCAAAAAAAAAAAAAAAAAAAGGAAGAAAAGAAAAAAGGAGACACTTATCAAGGATTTGCAAAATATTAATATTTATGGAAAAAATTTAAAACTTTAAAGATATTAAAGGAAAACTAAATATATATATTTAGGCCCATGGATAAGAGTCTAGGTATTATATCAATTTTCACCAAATTAATCTTTATATTCAACTTAATTCCAATAAAATATTGAAATTCTTAGAAAGCCTATTTTAAAATCTATATGGAAGAACAAATATGGGATAGTGAAGAATAGCCAGGGCACTCCCATAGAAGAGAAAAATACAAATATCAAGATGTGTTTAAAACCTGTGTAATTAAGTTAGTATGGTATTGATATTAAAACTGATAATTTAGGGGTTCCTGGCTGGCTCATTTGGTAGAGCATGCAACTTTTGATCTTGGGGTTATAAATTTGAGCCCCCTGTTGGGTGCAGAGATTATGTGAAAAAACAAAATGTTTAAAAAAATGATAATTTAACCAAAGGAACAGAATATAGGACTAAAAAATAGATATTCGCAAATATGAACGCTTTATATATGACTTGGGTGTCACTGCAAATCAATGGAAAAAATGAACGGTTCAATACATATAGGGATTAGGCATATTAGGCTACATGCATATTCACCTAGAAAAAAATATCTATACCTCATACCATATATAACATGAATTACAAAGACTTCAATGTGAAACCCAAAATTTTAAACATTTTAGAATACAGGAGAATATATTTGTAACTTGGGCTAAAAAGAGTTTCCTAAAGAAGATATAAAGAGCCATAACCCTACGAAAAATACTAACTTGACCACTTTATGATTAAGGCCTTCTCTTTCAAATAAATTGAAAAGTAAGCAAAAAGACAAAGCATAGAATGTGAGATTATTGCAACATATTTAACTGACAAAAGAAAAATATGAAGATATATAAAATACAAAAATCATACATATACACATAAATAGAAAAGTGGGCAAACAACATAGTTATTTTACCATAGAAGAAACCTGAAGGACAAACATTTGAAAAATGCTCAATATTGGGACACCTGGGTGGCTCAGTTGGTTAAGCATCTGCCTTCTGCTCAGGTCATTATCCCGGGGTCCTGGGATCTAGCCCAGTGTCCCTGCGCAGTGGGGAGTCTGCTTCTCCCTCTGCCCCTCCCCCCCTTTGTGCTCTCTCTTTCTCCCTCTCTCTAATAAGTAAATACAAAGTCTTTGAAAAAAGAAAGAAAAATGCTCAGTATTACTAGAAATGCACAAAATAAACCATATTTTACCCCATCCAGAGGCAAAAACCTACTAAATTTGATAATACCAAGTGATAGCAAGGATGTGGAACAGAAAGACCTCTTATGTTCTACTAATAGAGGTGTAAATGTATACAACCACTTTGGTGTTATTTTGTCAAACTGAATATGCTTAAGCCCTATTATATGGCAATTCTACTGTTGATATATCTCTAGAGAAACTCTAGAGAAACAACACATGAACAAACATGTTAAGATCAATATTATTAGTAACAACAGAAAGCTGGATATCATCCAAATGCCAATCAACATGAGAATGGATTAATAAATTACGGTATATGTAAAGTATAATATTATATAGTAGTAAAAATGAATTTCAAATACATCAACAATGTTAATGAATTTATGTATCTCTTCTTTAATAAACATACAAAGCACAATCTATATGCCCAGTACTGCTCTATGTGATTTACAAATATTAACTTATTTAATTCTTATAAAAATATGGTGAGACAGGTACTATTATTACCTCCATTTTGCAGAGGGGGTCCCTGGGCACAGAGAGTACATATAACTAATTAAATGAAAAATGCAAGTCCAGAAGACTACATATAGCATAATATTTTATTTTAATAAAACTAAAAACCAAAGAACACTCAAGATTATATTGTTTTGGAATATAGACATAAGAAAATGTTTTTCAAAGAACAGATGAATTATGTCTGAAACTTTGGAGAGTAGTCATCTCCAGGAGGTTAGCAGTCCTGCAGATGAGAGAGAGCTTTGGAAGTACTGGTAATGCTCTAGCTTTTATGACAGGTGGTGGACTCACAGCTGATGATTATTATCATTATACTTCATAACTTATATATGCATTGCATATAGTTTTACTTCTATCAAAATTATATTTTAAGAAAATCAGCACCTGCATTTGTAACATTAACTATTCAGGAGACTTTTTTGCTAATTTTCTGGTGTTCGGCTGCACTCCAAAGAGATGGGATTGCTAGGTAGCTGATTTCCAGAAAGGCAAAACTGTAACTTTTTTTTTTTCAGTATGTGTATAGTCATTCTGGTGATAAATCAGGTTCAAATCAAAGCTTATAGGGGAATGAATGATCAAAACCTGATCTTTTCTTTTTGGCACACTAAATGCAAAAATGAATTTGACCACTGAGAAATAGAAAGGAGCCGCTTTATTTCATCTCCCTTAAACTAATACACCTATCTTACTCCAAGAGTTGGGATAACAATGGCAGCAAAAATAACAGTAACAACCTCCCCTTAGGCTTCAACTGGTAAAAAGTTGAGAAGTTGTCACACTTGTCCTTATGAAAAGAAAAAGCTTGACAAACTGAAAACCAATGACTTTTCTTTAAACCATCAAAGACCTGAGTTTGTAGGGCTTCCACCCCACAATCTGCATATACAGGCTCATTCAGACACATCCAAGATCTTCTTACCTGAAGCAGAAACTGTTGTGGCAACTGATAGGAACACTTAAATGGTAATTTTGATGAACTGTTGATAGTTGAGTGTGGATTAGCATGAGAATGAGAAAATCCTAAGAGCTCACAGTCTAAGGGGTTCACCATATGTTCATGGGTTTTTCTTCCAAGCATCCCTCCAGGTTCTCACAGTGAAGAGCCAAGAAAAATACACTTGGGCTCTCGCAGGGGTGGAGAGAGGAGAAAATCACTGTGAAATGCACTCAGAGCGTTCTCTATCATGAAGACCTACACTCCAGGAAAAAAATATTTTCCCAGCTGGGGAAGAGCATTCCTCCCACTCTAGCCCCTTCTAGCCTTCTTGTTTCACTTTAGGGGTGAAAAAAAAAAAAATCTATGCCACTGGGAAAAACACTTGAGAGAGTCACAGTCCAAAGCCACAAGCCTAGTAAAAGACTGAGATTTAGAGGGGGGATTATAGAATGCTTCTTCTCCCCAATATCAGACCACCACACAATGGGGATCCAGAGAACAGCGGTTTATAGCTGAAAGAATTGCAAGATGTAGACTCTCTCTTAAGAGGAGTGCTTAGGGCATCCCAAAATCAAGAGGAGAAATAATAACAAGGACACTTGAGGAATCTGAAGTCTCAAGCACCTATAGCCACAGCAAATGTTGAGCATAGACAAATTTATAATCATATTAACATAAATGTTCTCACTAGTGATCTATATACCTCAGTACTGGGTTATTTGATACAATATGTCCAGCTTGTAGCAAAAAATTACAAAGCATGAAAAAGAAAGAAAGAAAAGAGAAAACTTTGAAGGAACAAAGCAGGCATTAGAATCAGACTCAGATATGACACAAACGTCAGAAATGTCAAATAGGGAATTTAATATACTATGATTAATATGTTAAGGGCTTAAATGTAAAAGTAAACAGTATGCAAGAACAGATGGGCAATATAAACAGAGAGATGGAAACACTAAGAAAAAATCCAAAGGAAATGTGAGAAATCAAAAACAATGTAACATAAACAAAGGATGCCTCTGATGGGCCTATCAGTAGACTACACAACTAAGGAAAGAATCAGTGAGGTTGAAGATAGGTCAATAAAAACTTCTCAAACTACAATGCAAAGAGAAAAAAAAAAAGAAAGAACAACAACAAACCTATAATAGAACATCCAAGAAATGTGGGACAATTTCAAAAGATGTGGTATATGAGTAAAGAGAATACCGGAAGCTGGAAAAAGGGAGAAAAGAGCAAGAGAAATGTTTGAAGAAAAAACGAAATTTTCTAAAATTAAGTAGAGACACCACATGATAGATTCAGTGATCTCAGAAGATACCAAGCAAGATAAATAATAATAAGAACAATAACAAAAACACTACCAAAGCACGTCATATTCAAACTTCTGTAAACCAAGGACAAAGAGGAAATCTCAAAAGAAATCAGAAGAAATATCACCTTCACTAAGAACTACAGTGGACTTCTCATCAAAAACCAGGCAAGTGAGAAAGGAGGAAATTGAAATATATAAAGTGTTAAAAGAAAAAGACACCAACCTGAAATCTGATAGCCAGTGAAACTATCCTTCAAAAGTGAAGGAGAAATAGAAACTTCCTTAAACAAACAAAAATTGAGGAAATGTATCTTCAGCACATCTTCTCTGAAAGAAGTTTTTAAAGTTCTTCAGGGAGAAGGAAAATGATATACATCAAAACACACAACTACATAATGCAATGAAGAGCGTCAGAAAGGGAATAAAGTTAAAACAAAGTCTTACATTTTTTTGTTCTTAATTGGTATGGGTGAACATAGCATATAGAGTGAAATGAATGACAACAATGTCATAGTGAATGGGGGGACTGAGAATATTCTGTCATAAGGAAGTTATATGACATGTGAAATAGCATAGTGTTATTTGAAAACGGACTTAGATTAGTTAAAAATGTATACTGCAAAGTCTAGGACAACCACTATTTTTTTTTACATAAGTATAATTGATATGTAAAGAGAGAATCATTTTAAATGTTCCATTAAAACTGGGAAGGCAGATAAAGAAAAAACAAATGCAACTTATAGAGAATAGTTACAAATATGATAGATACTAATTCAACTAAATCAATAATGATTTTAAATGTGAATGAATTAAATATATTAATAAAAAGACAGAGACTGTCAGAAGGGATTTAAGAGAGAGAGACCCAATTAAACAACCATATGTTGTCTACAAAAAAACACATTTTAAATATAAATACTCAAATAGACTTTCTTTAATGGGGGAAAAAAAGATATACCATGCTAACAATAATCAAAAGAAAAATGGAGTAGCTGTCTTAATATCAGTCAAATCAGTCTTTAGAACAAAAAAAAATTATCAAGGATAATCTTATAAGAGGAGCATATTATAATGAAAGAGTTAATTCACCAAGAAGACAGAGCAATCTTAATGTGTATGCACGTAACAACAGAGTGCCAAAAGCTGGTATGACTGAAGAAAGAAGTAAGCAAATCCACTATTATAGTTGGAGACTTTAACACCCCTCTTTCAGCAGTTAAGAAACCAACCAACCGTTGGTGGGAATGCAAGTTGGTACAGCCACTCTGGAAAACAGTGTGGAGGTCCCTTAAAAAGTTAAAAATTGAGCTACCCTATGATCCAGCCATTGCACTACTGGGTGTTTACCCCAAAGATACAGACGTAGTAAAGAGAAGGGCCATATGCACACCAATGTTCATAACAGCAATGTCCACAATAGCTAAATCGTGGAAGGAGCCGAGATGCCCTTCAACAGATGACTGGATTAAGAAGTTGTGGTCCATATATACAATGGAATATTACTCAGCTATCAGAAAGAACGAGTTCTCAACATTTGCTACAACATGGACGGCACTGGAGGAGATAATGCTAAGTGAAATAAGTCAAGCAGAGAAAGACAACTATCATATGATTTCTCTCATCTATGGAACATAAGAACTAGAATGATCAGTAGGGGAAGAAAGGGATAAAGAAAGGGGGGGTAATCAGAAGGGGGAATGAAACATGAGAGACTATGGACTATGAGAAACAAACTGACGACTACAGAGGGGAGGGGGGTGGGGGAATGGGCTAGGCCGGTGATGGGTAGTAAGGAGGGCACGTATTGCATGGTGCACTGGGTGTTATACACAACTAATGAATCATCGAGCCTTACATCGGAAACCGGGGATGTACTGTATGGTGACTAACATAATATAAAATCATTATAAAAAAAATAATAAATAAATAAAATGAGGCTCTTTTAGACAGCTAAAAAAAAAAGAAAAAAAAAAAAGAAACCAACTAACCAACCAAGTAATCAGTAAAGATATATAAAGATCAGCAAAGACCTAAACAACATTATAAATCAATTTGATAATTGGCATTTATAGAATATGCTATCCAACAACAGAATATACATTTTATACACAATCACACAGACCAAGATGACCACATTCTGGGCCAGTAAGTACAACTTAGAAAATTTAAAAGAAGAGAAATTCATACAAAGAAGTTCCCAGATTATAATGAAATTTAACTAGAAATCCACAACAGAAATATAGCTGGAAAATCTCCAAGTATTTGGAAATTTAACCACACACTCCAACATAACACATTGGTCAAAGAAGAAACCTCAAGCAAAACTAAAAGTATTTTTAACTAAATGAAAATACAATTTATCAAAATTTGTGAGATGCAGAGAAAGCAGAGCTTACAGGAAAAATTGTGGCATTAACTGTATGTATTAGAAAAGAAGAAAGATGTAAAATCAACAACCTGAGCCTCCACCTTAGGAAAATAGAGAAAGAAGAACAATTCAAGCCTAAAGCTAGCAGAAGGAGAAAATAACAAAAACTAGAGCAGAAACCAATGAAATTGAAAACAACAACAACAAATCAGTGAAACCGAAAGCTGATCCTAATTAATCAGAAACAGGTATGGGTGAAAGCCTAGATAGAATTCATCTATCAATTTGTGAAACACACGCACCAAGTTATCTGCTCCCAAAAGACAATGCGGGGAAAAGCATAGGGTAACAGTTACATTTACTTGCAAAAAAAAAAGAAGGAAATAAAGAGAGAGAGAAAAAAAAAAAGGAATCACCCTTCCCAAACTATTTCAAAATCCAGCCAGGAAACCCCCATTTGGTTTTATAACCTAGGAGTAATCCCTGGTAACTCTCAGCTCTGCCCTTTGGCCTAAAGGCTCCACCCTCTCAGTCCTCCTTTCATTTTCATGAAAGATAGCATGGACTTACAGCTGAGTAATTTTATCAGCCAGTTTCTTGCCTGCAGAATTCTGGGGGTACAATGACCTTCTTTCATTTTGTACCCCCTCTGCCCTTTTCAGTCCGAGGTAGCAGTGCTTCTAATGGTACAAAATTCTCAAATATTTTGAGTATCTCATGTGTATGTCATGAGAACTCACTCCATTAAACAAGAGGTTCCCTCACGAATCTTTCCTAGATAATTTCATTTATATTTCTGGCTTCTCCTGAGATGGATGGGGGGATTCACACACCTCACCTCTTGGAAGAGCCCTTAGTGTAACTAGATACTTTAACCTTCAGAGGCACAAGCAAAAGCCAGTTCCTTGACTTTCTCTCCAAGAGCATACTTTCTGGACAGTGAATCACCAAATTTCACTGTCTTTTGTAATCCAGATAGGCTGAGAATTTCCTAAATTATCAAGGCCTGGCTCCTTATTGTTTAACAATTATTCCCTCAATCTATCTCTTCATATTTCACTACAAACTGCAACAGAATCAGGGCTTGCCTTCAACACTTTGTTTGGATATCTCCTTAGTTAAATATCTAACTTCACTGCTTATACATTTTGCTTTCAAGTCCTCACTCCCCTGGCAGTGACTTCAACACCCGTATTTCTACCAATAGTCTTTTCATAACAATTTAGATATTCTCTAAGACTACATGCCTTTTCTACCATGCTCCTCACTGTTTTCTGAGTTCTCACTAGCAGAATCATTAACATACACATTTTTATTATTAAAAACTTTTATTATTCCAGCCTCTGTCCATTGCCTGATTCAAAAGCCAGTTCTCCATTTTTGTTACAGCACCATATCATTCCCGATACTGTCTGTATTAATTTCCTTATGCTGTGGCAACAAACTACAACAAACTTCATGGCTTAAATCAACAGAAAGTTATTATCTTACATTTCAATAAGTCCAAAGTTCAAAATGTGTCTCCCTGGGTTTAAAGTCAGGTTTTAGTGTCAGCAGGGCTGCGTTCCTTTCTGAAGACTCTAAGGAGAACCTGTTTTGTTTAGTTTCTGCTTTTTCCATCTCTAGAGGCTGCCCACATTCCTTGGTGTGTATGTCTGTGTGTGCATGTGCATGTGTACATGAGAGAGAAAAAAAGGAAGGAAAGTAGTTAAATTTATATTTATTTGATTTATTTTCATGGAGAGCCAGAGGTAGGTGGGCCAGATATGCTTAGGGTGAAGCCAGTTGTGTGAAAGACAAGTCCACAAGTAGAATTTGCATTGACTTTAATAAGAAAGGACTGAAGAAAAATATTCAATAATTTGGGCACTCTTTCCTGCCTCCAGCCTTCCATCCACTATTTCTCTGCTGCATCCTGATCTTCCTAAGGAGTATCTACTCATGCTGGAAGATTTCATTCAAATGTCACCTCTGAAAAACCAATCCAAAGCAGATTTAACCTATTCTACCCCTTGACATCTCACAGATTCTGGTATCTATTTCCATTACAACTCATCACATTGCATTTTGATTTATCATAACTGTCATTATTATAAAGTCTGTTTCCCCATCACCACTGCCAAATGCCATGTCCTTACACCATTAAAATTTAGGGCAGAGATTTCGTTTGATTCAAGAACTACAACTGTGGCTACAGAACTTTGCACAGTGCCTGGCAAATGGGATGTGCTGAGAGAGGCGGGGGTGGGGGAGCAGGAAGAGATCCTAAGAGACTCCCATCAGCTCAAAGGGAAGCAAATATACTAAAACTCAATAAACCCCATGTTGTGCTTAGCTTTGTTGCATGATCTGCAAGAGCCCAAGCAATTAGGTTTTTCAGAACATGCTACTCTTGGCTCTGTCCTTCCAGCCAACCTTTCCACATATTGCAGGGTCTATTTCCACTGAGACCTTTCTCACATTCTTCTATTTTTCTCCAGTCCCTTATGCATGGCAGTCCCCCAATGGCAGCCTGCTACTTGAGAAGTGTGAGCTCACTGTGATTTATATTCCAGCTGCCTTCTGGAAGGGGCTGTGGTCCAGCTGCACATTTGTATATTCATTGAGCCGTACTCCCTACTCCACAGCCTCCTGACAGCTGCAGATGGCGCAACCATTTTTCATACGGTATGGGAGAGGAGGAGAGGGACAGGCTTAAACATCACCTGGAGGAGACAGCAGCTTTGGAGCAACCAAGAGAACAGGACTGATAGAGAATTAGAAACTGAATAGGGAGCAGATAGTATCTTCTTATTCTATTGACAACCTCTTAGCTAGTGTACAGCTTCACCATTATCAATTACAATTACACACTGTGCAGAATATCCTAAATACCCTGGAACTGTATGTAGGAGCTTATAAGCAAAGGCTTTGAACTTTAGCTTTCTCTCTTTCTCTTTCTTACAGTATGATCTTGCTGATCATAAGCCCTAGAGTGAACAGCTCAAGAACAAAAAAGAACAAGAAGTTGAAATGGCTGAAGGTGGACAGGAAGCAAGTTAGTAAAAAAAAGAAAAGGATCAGAAACCCAGCATTCTGGCAAGAGTGGAGATTACAGAGAAGGAATTACCCACGGGTACTGGCCACCATCTCTGTGACAGAGGCAGGCGTTGACACATCAAAAAACAAAACTGCTGGCCTACAGAAGGAATCCAGGGACTCACAGCTGAAACAAGAGGTGTATTTCTCCAATGAGATATCCTGCATCTTAAGGAAAAAAACCAATGGGCCACCTACCTGGGTTACTCTCTCCTGTTATCCCACAGTTTTATAGTCCACATTTTGGCTCCTGCTTACATAAAGCTTAACACAACCTACTTGTGATGTTTTGTACATATTCCTTTCATAAATCTAATCTCAAGAATTACATTCCTTTAGGACCAGAATTGAGTTACCTATTTTATTTTTCAAGCCCAATATTTAACATGGCTGTGGGCAGAGTTTGACTCTCCTCAAATACCTGTCCTTCCCATAAATGTTCAGGTCATAATAAACAAATTTTGTTCTCTCTGTGGTGAGGCAGATCATCCTCGTATTTTGAAATGAATATTCATTTGATTCATTACTTTAAACTGCATTGGATTTCTTTCAATTTGAATGTAATTCCTATTGACAAGTTAGCTCAAACCCTGAGCTCTTTAATTTTCTTTCCTCTTCTCTCTCTTTTTTCTTCTCTTCTTCTCTCTTCCATATATCCATTAGATCATTCCAGCATGCTGACAAAGAGTATTTCAGACACTATTGAGATTGAGGACATTTACACTATTTAACCACAAGAGGAATAGGGACAGAATGTGAGGGAAACTATATTATCTAGAGTAATGCTGAAGGACTGGGCTTTCTTCAGGACCTAGTCTAGCCACAGCCTCATTTGCGAGGGCTAGCAACAAAACCACACGGTAGGACCCCACACAGGAAGACCCATCTGTTGGGTGCATGTGGGGGTATTTGATGACAATCACACATACATAGGAGATACATGATATTCTAAAAGAACAAATCTTAATGTATCAGAACAAACTTTCTTCTATCAAATAAAAACTTTAGGGATCAAAAAGAATCTACTTGGGATTGCCATTTTCATCTGAGTCCTATATGATACCACTTTCCACCAATGTGATGGTTCTTTGTAATAAAAATAGGCTATAAAAGGAGTCCTACACAATGCTCCTTACACAATATTATCAGGGTTTTTATTTATGAAGACACAGATTTAAAGTTAAGTCAATAGGAAAAATATGCTTTCCTTTTTCAGGGACTAAACTGATTGTCTTCAATCTATACCAAGAAATGCTTGAATTTGGGAATCTCAGGAAGAAAATGATCCCAGTCCTCAGCAGTGAAGAACTGGAATCAAAGCATTTTTCTCACCATCACTCCATTCAAAGACCCAGTCTGTCCTTATTTAGAGTCAATAAACCCCAAGGCAGAGGAAAGAATCTACTTTTTAATTCACTTGAAATCTGGACTGCTAATGTTTCCAAACACAAGGAGATATAGAGGCTCTAGATTCCTTTCTCATGGGTTTTCTGAAAGAGCAGATTGGCAATGCCACATTTGGGGAGAAAATGAAGAGTGATGCATAAAGAAGACAAGAGGGGATTGAAGAAATAGAGAGGTATCAGGAGAGAGGGTGTATTCACGTGGATCTCTTCCAAAGTCCTAAACTATGAGGCAGAGTTCTCCCAGCCCTTGTGTGGTACAAGAATGAGTTAGTGAGGTAAGATCCCAATTCTTGGTCCTCTTGCTCTGCACTATCTCAGTGCATTCTTCATGAAAAGAGTTGCCTGAACTTCTATGAGGGTTCTAATATATGCAGTGAAAAGACAGGGATGGTCATGTTCAGGAATAGGGCAGGACACTGATCACCGTGGGGGCTCTGTCAGGCATGGGGCAATGAGGGAGCACGGTGATCATCAGTGGCCTCACCCTGTGAATCACTACATGGTTAGGACTATAGACTATGTGCAGAAGACTCTCAAAGCATAAGATCCACCATGAGGCCACTGGGGATCACTTCTTCTACTCGGTGGCAGAGAAAGAAGTGATCCTGCCATTCCCAGAGTATAGGAAAAGTCTTGGTTAATGGCTCTAAGTAAGAATCTGATTTGAGCCCGGAAATACACACACACGAAGATAGAGTATAACAATCAAAATACATTTATCAAGAAGATAAAGACAAAAAATACTGATTAGGAGGTAAAATATGTGACTCCAAAAGATTCCCAATAATTGAGGCCAGGAAAGGGACTGGAAACTCAAGAACAACCCAGGTTAGAACACAGCTAGATGACTTCAAATTTTCTGGATTGAGGATCACCTAATTCAGTCTTAGGAGATAACCTTATATTTATGTCCTACTTTCATATCACTTCACTTATAGAATTCTTATAACAACCCAAAACAGAGAAGACTGATAAATTCATCCTAGCATTTAAAGATAACTAAATAGATAGGTTATATGACCATACCTCTTGTCTTATTTTTCCTGTGTCCTTCCTCTCCCAGGATCTATACTTTTAGACTTTGTCTGTGTTTTAGAGACAACTTGGGCTCATGTCTAGCTCACGCTTTTTTGTCTGAGAACTGACCATGATCCTTTGACCCTGTTGAAGTGTGGACCAGCCTTCCATGTTGGGACCAAGTGACCCTTCCTCTGTCCCAGGACACAGCTGACTAAATCATGAACAGATTATTGACCCAAAGTGAGCCAGTTAAATTATCTTTCCTAGGAATTTGAAGTTGGACATAGAGAACCTAGCTAAAAGACGGTGGGTTTAAAAAAAAAAAGATGGGGGGCATGGAATCTGAAAGGTCAAGTAGGAGCTATAACCATGGAATCCACTTCCTACCTCATATATGCCAAGGCAGATAAACCTTATCTTCATGAAAAGAACAAAGCAAATGTGCTGACAGAAGTAGGGGTGGGAATACTTGTTGCAGAGAAATGGACAGAGAAATTTAGGCTTCAATTTTTCTAGTTCCTGGGACCCAGCTTTCCTTTTTGCCCCTGGGTTTTTCAAGTTTTCTTTGATCCTTTTCTTTAAAGTAGTTTCAGAGGGTTTCTATTTCTTACAACCAAGATATTCCCGACAAAAACAATTTAGATTCCCTCTTCAGTGGAGCCACACTGATGCTCAATAATCACCCACTAGTTGGGTAGGTCAAGCCGGACCAGCCTTGATCATTCTGTCATGTGGTAGAAGCTAACCATGTTATCTCCATTCCATCCTCCGTCACTGACATATACTCTCTCCACTGTCCTCCTTCCCAGCCAACTCTTTTCACTGTGCACCCTGGAACCTGTATTTTGTGGAAAATGAAAATCTCTACTTTTTTAGTTGTTCTATTTCTTACTAAATGGAAATAAGGCTGTCTCTGAAAGCCATGTTTTCCTTTTCAGTTTATTCAAATGAGAAAGTACTCACTCTCACATCATAAGTGCCATGAGGCCATGAGAAGGAATCATCATTCTCCCAGCTCCCCTGCACCACTTTAGTGTTCCACCTCACCACAGAACTTTCTTTTGACATCTAAATCAACCATATCTGCATCACTTTCTTGCTGTTATATATTAGGGAGGGATGTGCTGAATTATCTTTGTAATTCACCACCATTATTATCCCCTTTTACATGGCAGAGAAGTTTGCCATTACAAGTTTCCTATTATTTCCAAGATTCCTATTCTGCATGTCCACTGTATATAAATATGACCTCAATTTAAAGAAAAAGTCTTTCTACTTGGAACACCTAGAACAACTTCCGTGTTTCTGATTCAAGATTTTAGAGGGGTAAAAAAAAACCTTTGTCTCTAATCCTTATACGTTCTTTCATGCAGAGAAAGTATCACTAGCTTTATACACCTAGACTCTTTTCTCCTGCCTGAGGTGGGGTGATCTAAATGATTTATGAGTCTGGCTATAGACCTAGGCATGCATATATCCGTCTTTTCCTGTCCTCTTTTTAGAAGCTGACCTCTCTTCAAAGAGCATGTTTTCTTTCCTTTTTCTGATAATGTGAAAAGGGTCTGCCTCTCACTCCCCAGAAGTCTTCGGGGTCCACAGCTTCCTAAGCCTGGGTGGCTAAACCCATGCTTCCAAATTAGTAGACTTACATGCAGATATAAGCCACATTATCCAAAATTAAATATAGGCTTTTGATCCCTGTCTGTTTTAATTCCTATCTCTTTCTTAATTGGTTTCAAACTTAGAATGAACAAAGGATGATGTTTATAGGGTCCCATGAAACTCCCAACACTATAATTCAGTTATTTGAAGGTAATATCCCCATCTTCATGTGGGATCTCAGCAATCTCTCTGCATCACCACGCCCCTCCATGAACATATATTCCTTCATTTATGGACCATTAATTCAATAACCTTGCTCCAGATTTCCTTGATCCTCCATTTATGGACCATTAATTCAATAACCTTGCTCCAGATTTCCTTGATCCCTTTAGGTCTAAGAGCCCTCTCTTTCACTCTACTGAACAACCCATTTCTACTGCTCTACCATGGCACACCCTGCTCTGCTCCATGCCAAAGTTTAAATTCCATCCTTTTTAACCTCATCCTTCAAAATGTCCAGGTCTCTCATTTCTTTTTCCAATTATCCTTACCCTCCAATCTCATGGGTTATATCCTACCTCTTGATACATCACTTTTCTCCAGGTCTACCAGATCTGTGGACTTCTGTCCTTTCACATAGAGCCTGTATTCTGTGGTTCATCAATCAACATCTTTCTGGCTTGCAACTTGAATTCCTTCTACCTTGGTTCTTTAGCTATCTACCTTAAAGAAAATCTCCAAAATAGGTCAATCTACACATCCACATTTTGCATATTTATACTTCAGCAGCTGGTGCTCATGGAGAAAATCCACCAACCTCTGGATCGATGCCACCCCTGCCATCACCCTGCTGAATCTTTACTGATATACCATAATCTTTGTGCATTTCCCTGCTCTGGGCCTGTCCAATTCATAGCTACAAAAAAACTGCCACATTCTTTGAACTCCTAATCTGTCCTTTTCTCCTACATACTCTGAAACTGACTTTGCTTCCCATCCTCACGATAAGGACAGTAGTGGTCACTAGGTAAAATTTCCCATGAATTCTTACCCACCCTGTTACAGATAATTAAATACACAACCATTCTCATCTCCCTCCCATTGTTCTTAGAGGAAAAAAGACACCTGCTTAAAGTATATCCTTTCTCCTTTAAACAAGGTTCCAGCCTAAGGACTCCAACCCCACCAACAGACTCTTCTATCCAAGTTCCCCTTCGCTGGCTATTTCTTATTGACATAGGAGGATATGAGTAGGCTCAAGTTCTCTTCTATCTGAATAAAAATATCTATCCCTTCACTCATTAATAATTACCACTATATATCTTTTTTCCACAAGTGAACTTATAAAATATCTCCACATACCTCTCATTCCATCTTGTCAATCCATCTCAGGCACCCATTTTTTAGTTCCTATCATACGTGAATTCTTGGTGACTTTGACACTGTTGGCCATGCTCTCCTTGAATCTCTTTCTTCTCTGGGATTCTTTATTACCTCTTCTGATTTGCCTTTACCTTCTTTGATAGCTCCTTATTATACTTCATAGCCCTTTCTCTACCATCTGCCTCTTAAATGCTTAATGTCCCCAGAGGTTCTGTTTTCAGTCTTCTTCTCTTTTCATTCTGCACACCCTCTCTGCATGAGGTTTTCTGTGTTCACAATTTCATCTACTATATATAAATATAGCTTTAAAATCTTTACCTCTTAGTCATACTTTCTCCTGATTTATACCAAAGCTGTTCACCATACATTTCCATCTAGAATCCTCTACAGAAACCTCAAACTGAGTGTTCTCCAAACCAAATTCATCATCATCAAGCATAAAATCTGGTCTTTTCCCTTTATTTATTAACTTAGTGAAGCTAGCCATATCTGTGGAGTAGCCTATACCAAAAATCTGTAAATCATCCTCTACTTCTACCTTAACTCCATATCCAACTTTCACAATGTCTTACCTTTTCTACATTCTTAACATACCTCATATCTATCACCTCCTTTGTGTGCTTGTTATCATTTTCCTAGTTCTTATGTTCACAATTCTTGCTTAGAAAATTTCAGAAGTTTTCTGATTGGTTTCCTGTGTCTCTCCTTATCTTTGTCCAATCCATCTTATACACCAACACCAGGGAGATCTTTCTAGTATATACATCTGATCATGTCATTCTCCAGCTCAAGATGGTTCTCTGGCTCCCCACTGTCCTTTAAAAAAATTCAAATTCCTTAAGAGAATAACCTGTACGGCCTCATTGTTTAGCTGTGGTCAAGCTCCCTAGTCACACTCAATACATGTTTGGTTAACTGAATTAAATGACTCAGCCAAGGTCATACAGATGGCAAATGGTGGGACAAGGACTAAAATTTAAAGTCCTTGGACTACATGCCTACATATTCTTCATTGCTGCATCCCATCTACACTATCATATTAGCGACACTGACATATGTCAAAAGAACCTTAAAGGCTATGAGCAGCCCGATGCTCCTAGTCACTTCTATGTTCTGAGGTCTACATTTTAATGCTTTTGTGGCAAACCAACCAAAGTCATCATTACCATATGAAAGTTGGTCATTTTAGGCAGAAGCAACTTCAGGTTCTCAATGAGCTCTTGGGAGAAGAGGACAGTTCCATGGTGATTAAATATTAATTAGATTTGCTGCAAAGCAAGGAATACCAAGTGGCTGTCTCAGAGGGGACACCTTTGTCTATAATTTCTGTGCAGTCCCAAATTTTGCCCAACTTGGACTCTTTTCAAGTATTCTATTTCTAGAAGACATTTTTGTTGGTTGAGTGGGTGGGTAGGTGAGGATAACTTGTTTGGGTTTATCTGGCATTTGAATCACTTTATTGAAATCACTTTCCTGCCCTAAAGAAAGTGAAGTGAAATTTTCAGTCTTTCTGGGCCTGTAGTCATATGGAGCCATGTTAGTTAAGAACCTCTCTGGTGCTGTTTCCAAGCCAGAATCTTCTTCTGACCTTTAATTATAAAGAAGAGGGAGAAATCTGAAGGAATCTATAAGACATACCAATGCCATCCAGTCATGTGAGGACAGGGTAGACCTAGAAAGCCCCTCCCAGAATTTTCTAGGTCCCAGTTTACTTCACAGAACCCTGGATTTAACTCCCATACTGTCCACTGCCTAGGGAATCTGCTTTAGTGAAAGGAGAAGCAACTGCACATAGTCAACCCAGCGGAGTCAACCCAGCGGAGGCTCAGCACCTCATTTCCAGAACTCGCTGGGACCCATTTCTCAGCTCTTTGACCTGAGACAGGGAGAGGAGTGCCTGTGTATTCCATGGAGGTGTGACAGTGCAGTTAGTAACTCGGCAGGAGCCAGCTACAGAACCCAGCCATGAAGACAGGTTTTGTGAAAGAGCCTGAAGGTGTCTGCTGCACCTCACACTAATTTTTTCTCTCATAAAGAGGTTGGTGTAAAGTCATTTAATTACTGAGTGTTATGTGAACAGCTAATTATGTCAAGTTGGTGAATTCCAGGCTCCCAGGGGCTGCTGAGTTCCTGTGTTTTATCCTTCCTTATAGGACCCACTTTGCCTTTCTCCCCTCACTCTCAGCTGTGTGGATCTTTTAGGGTATTAAAAAAAATAGTTGTATTGAAGAACATAGAGTTATTCAATGCTAAATTAAATAATGGCAATATTCTTCAAAGTTTTTTGAAAAAAACTAATTGTTGAAGAATGAAAAATGTGACATGGTATGAGAGTGAGAATTCTAGAATGCAAAAGGTCCAGATTTAAATTCTACCTTTACCATTTGCTAGCCATTTGCCTTGGGCAAATTATTCAACTCCCCTGAGCCTTGGTTTCTGGAAAATGGGTATAAAAACAACTTTGCAGGTTTATCTTTCTATCTGGCCAGTAAATTTAAGATTCCTAAAAGCTCATTTCTAAGGCTTCCTATCTTATTTACATTTCCTTCCTTGGTGGTCTCAATCACACCAATGGCTTCACACATCATCTTTGCACAGGCACCTCAGAGATTTCTATCCTTGCCACAGATTTCTCCTCTGATTTGCTGATATATGTGTCCTACTGCCAACCTGGCAACTCCACTTGGATGCTGAAAATGAAGCCCCAACACAGCCCCTCCCCCACCTCACATGGCCCTCTTCCAGTCTTCTCTGTCTCAGGCTGTGGGTTTGCCACCCATGCCGTTCCACAAGCCAAAAACTTCAGCATTATCCTTGACTGCTTCCCCCCCCCCACCCTTTTTTAAAAAAATATTTTTTATTATGTTAGTCACCATACAGTACATCATTAGCTGCTTCTTCTCCTTTTCCCCAATATTCAATCCATCAGTGACTCTATCAAGTTTATCTCCTAGTATTTATGGACTATGTACTATTTTCTCCATCTCCTTGGATGTCACACTATTATAAATTATCATTTCTCACCTTCGACATCCTCCTCACTGGTCTCCCTGTATTCATTTTTGCCACTTCTTTCCAAATCCATTTTCCTCTTAACATCCAAAGTGATCTTGGCAAACAAAAATTTAGTTCTGTTACTGTCATCTACTTCACACAATTCAGCTACTCTTCATTGCTTTCATGATGGAGACCAAAATCCCTTCCAAGGTCCACAAGTTCTAATCTGTTCTTATTTGTCCAGATTCCCTTCCCATTTTGCTCTCTATTCTTCTGAACTCCAGTTTCATTGGATTTTTCTGTTTTTCAAGTGGATCCTCTTTCTTCTTGCCACAGGGCCTTTGCACATAGTTTTCTGTGTCTGGAGCATTACTCCAATTCTCAACTCTACCAAATACAAATACACATCTTCATTTATTTATAATTGATTTTACCCCTTTCCAAAAATAAGAGTTCCAACATCATTTCCTCAAGGAAGCCCCCAACCAACTCAAGCTGCCATGTACATCTGTGCAAGTTTCACCCCACACAAGAGCACTGGCTGAGGGGTAAGTGATAGATGGAATTGAGTCACACTCACAATCCCTATATTCTGACACAGACCTGCATTTCTTAGGACATCTTTATCTAATTCTCTCAAAGGTGTGATATGAGTTAGCAGCTTATCCTATATCCCCAAACTAGATGAAAGCTCTGTATTTCTTGCTGCCATAATACCATATAATGTGTTTAGTGTCTATCCTTTCTAGTAGACTATCTCTCCTAGTAGCTCCTAGGAACTATATTTAATTTCATTAACATAGTATCCATTGTCTAACATAAGCCTTGACATTTAATAGATGCTCAATAAATATTTGTGGGATGGATGAAAAATGAATGACAATATTACTATGAGGATAAATTTTTGTTTGTAAAAGCAGCATGGCATTACCTGAAACCTAGCAAATACTCATATATTTGTTTGAAAATGAAAATGAATGATCTGCCACTCAAATATTCAGTGACTCAGTTGGGGTCACAGCAATATTAAGTGGGCAGTGTGAGGAAATGCCTCTGAGGTGACCATTCAGTGTATGGAGATGCTCAGGGAATAGTTTTCTTTCAGTATAGAGGGCTTTGAAGATTGAACATGTCCACTTGGGACATGAGACTCTTGTCATTCTCTTCCAGTATCATATTCAAGGCAGTATACTGGAAAAAGCGCCTTGAGGGGCTGCCTGCTTGCTCTTTTGGCAATGGTCAGATAAAGCTAGGCATTTATTTGGTTGGTGCCACTTAGAAAAATTGAACTGAGGGCAGAAGTCCAATAAGACTTCAGTCACTGTCTCAGATAAAAATCATTAGGATCATCATAGCTTGCATGTATTGAGTACTTTTGTGACAGGCATCATGATAAGTACTCTACATCCATTATTCATTTCACCTACAACAATCCTGTGATGTATTATGTTGAGCTGTACAAAATTGTCAATATTTGACCCCTGTGACCTACCAAAATGGCAATTTTATATTTCTCAACCTACCAGATGCCATTACTCCCATTTTACTCCCATTTTAAAGATGAAGAATTGAGGTTCCAAGAGCAAGGATTAGAACGAGGTAGTCTTAAGACCAGTCATGGGCAGGAACTAGAAACCAAGAATCAGGTCTCTGATAATTAACACGGGTGATTTTAGACTTTATAGCTTCCCTGTATTTATTATTTTAGTTCCCCCAACAGTACCTTTGTGCCAATTCACAGTAAAACTCAAAAAGTGAAAGGGGCTGTGTGTGTGTCTCTACAGAGAGACTACACCCCACTTCCTACCCAGATCTGGAGAAAGAAGGATGTCAAAGATGAAGTGAGCAGTAGTGCTAAAGAAGAAAACAACTGCAGGCTGTCTCCAGTCTCTTTAGGAAGGAGAAAAAAGAAGATAAAGAGCCCCTGTGGCACCTGCTTAGAAGTAAAAAGACCTAGGTGGAATTTTTGACAAGAAGTGAGGGCCACAGCGTCTGTGGTCATGCCCCTTCCTACAGCATCAGCTGCTTGGGGACATGAAGTCCTGTTCAGGTCTCTGCCTTTGCTAGGTCTGAACATTACCACCAGAAACATAGAACTGGAGGAAATGTTACAGGTCAACGTTCCACATATCTCTTTTTAAAGATGTGAAAGCTAAACAAGCATTTGCTGAACACCTACTACAAGCCAGGTGCTATACTAGTTCTTGGTCCCAAAAGTGTGAACCAGAGAGGTACAGCCCCTACCCACCCTTATGGGATTTACAAACTGAGCAGAATAGTCAGTCACACTAAATCACAGAATGATAAGACTAAAAGCCCAGGATGCAATTTTAACAGTTGACATGGCCAGGTGTGAAATTTCCTGAGGAAGGACTTAAACTGAATCTTGAAGAATCTGAAGTAGGAAAGCAAAGAGAAGCCGACCACTGAAGCCAAGTAGTCCACTCGGTGTCACAAGATTAGCTTTATAATACAGAACAACTTATAAACCTCTGTGCCTGATGTGTAAGCAGGGTAATATTAGTTAATTCATGAACTGTGATTATTAAATGGACAAGTATATGTAAAATACTTAGTACATAATAGCTGCTCTGTAAGTGTCTCTTCCCTTCCTCCAGTTTTTCCTGGCCCGGCATATCTGCATGAGATTTTATTCTGATATGCCTTTATTCTTAGGACACCTAGCCCTTCAGGGTCAGTAATTTAGTTTGTATTGATACCTATTTAACTTGTTACAATGTTGTTCTTGGGAACTGGAAACATGATTTGAAAACTATGGCCTTTCTCATTACTGGGCCAAGAGCTTTGTATTGCAGCCAGGGACTGGATTCTGTTTTTTCATCTCTAACTGTTGCCCATCTTCTCCCATAATTAAAACTCTTCACAGCTGACTTTAGAAAGAAGAAAAAGTCACATTATTTCAGGCATGTCCACTTTGTGATATCATTCTCAAACTGCCTAATTGTCTGTTAGAGAGGCACTGTTTGGGGGGGGGTATTTATCATCAATAAGGTGCTAATTTTATTATCAATAATTTTAATTATTATATAATTATTTTAATTATTGTGTAATAATAATATTGTTGTTGATAATATTGTTATCATTATAGCTATTAGGTTTTCTATGCACCATCTGCTCTTCTAAATTCATGGTATGGATGACCTTAGTTAACCCTCCAAACAATATTTTGAGAGAAGTGCTATTATTATCCCCATTTTACAGATAAGGAAATGAAGGCTCCAAAAGGGAAGCAGACATAGAAGCATATCACTATTATTGTTGATGCTATGATTATGAGGACAGGATGCTATCAGGGCACCAGGAACACTGAGGAAGGGCATAGTACCTATCCTGGGGAGACTAAGAAGGCATCCCAGGGAATGTGTGTCATTGAAGTGAGTTTTAAAGGCTCAGAACTCTCCAGGCAGAAAGGAGGAGGAAAGGCTTATTAAGCACAAGATGCAGCATGAGCACCAGCCCGAAACCTGATGTGACTGGAGACTGGTAAGCAGTATTGCCAAGATACATTGATCGAGAGTGAGAAAGACAGTGGAAGGTGGGGAGAGGTCTGCAGGGCATCCTGCTGGAGGATGGGCAAGGACCAGAAGGTGAACAACCCTGTCTGGTCCCCTGAGGAATCAGACAGTACACAACATGTGACAGGAACACTTTGGAATTTGTGGCAAAGGAGTGACATGATCAGGTTGCAGGATAGGTAGATCCCTGAGGGAGTTATGACAATGGATGGGAGGCAAGGAGATCAGGTAGGAGGCCAGGAGAGAGCTAATGAGAGCCTCAGCTAGGACAGGGCCGGCAGGGAAGGAGAGAAAGGGAAGGATTCAAACGTATTTAGAAGGCAAAAATCATCCAGATTGGGTGAATGACTGATAGGGGAAGGGCTTGGGTGGAAAGGAGAAGGACTGCAGGATGGCTCCACAAACCAAGAAGCAGAATAACAAGAGAAAAGCAGACTAAGCCTGGAGAAGGTTGAGACTCAGAGTCAGTTTAGAAATATTCAATTTTAGGTGATGCTGGGACAAACAGGTAACAAGTGACCAGCTAGAACTGGTCTGAGGCTCGATTCAGAAGTTAGAGCTAGAAATAAATATGGGGAGAGAGGGGGCATGCACACATACACAATAGTTTAAGCCCCAGGACTGGATGGGAGCCCCAGGGGCAGGAGAGAGAGTGAGAAGATAAAAGGGCAGAGAACAAAACCCTGGCAAACAGCAATACTGGAAAAGCTAACAGAGACAGAAATTACAAAGGAGAGAGAGAAAATGGGAAATAGGAGGCAGAACAGTAGAGTGTGGTGTTCTGGAAACCAGGAGAGGACACAGTACCCAGTGCTGCAGAGTCAAGGAAGGTGACGAATGAAAGGCAATGTTGAATGTCCATGTAAACATCACTGCTGACGTGGCAAAGCAGACACTAACACACTGATGAGCATGGAAGCCAATGGGTTGAGAAGGAAATGGGATGTGAGAAAAGGACAGCCTTCAGTGTCCGTTTTGGATTATGTCCTCTGGGCTGACAGGGCATCGTCAGGGGTCCCTGTAACCAGAAACCAGATCCCATTACTCTTCTTTCTCTGCCTTCTGCTTCACCTCCAACTTCTCTTACTCACTTCTTTTGTACTCCTACTAGATTCCAGGTCCAGCTCAGATCAGGACCTGAGGCCCTGGAAATAATAAGATCACAATTTCAAAAGCGAGATCCAGGGTGCTCTAATTTCAATATGGTATTGTAGACCATGCACTCAGATTTGTGAAATAGATCACCCTTCCACCCTGACAGTGATTGGAGGTGACTGGGGAGAAGGCCACCTCCACCACTACCCCTATTCCAGGCCACTATCATTTCTCTCTGGACCAAAGCAAGAAACCCTTTGCACCCTTGTCCCCTTAATCTGTATTCTACACTGCAACCAGAACAAACATTTTGAGAAGGAGATCAGATCAGCTCCTTCCCTTGCTCAAAGCCATTCAATGTCTTCCTATTTCACCTGGAATAAATCCTAGTGCTCATCATAGCCTAAGAATGCTAAATAATCTGGTCCCAGTCTAAGTTTGATCTCATTTCCTATACCTTTCTCTCAACTAGACTTTGGTCACACTAACCTCCTTGCTGCTCCTCCAACACAGCAAGCACATACCTGCCCTCTGGCACTAAGCAATCATTTTGCCTGGAATTCTCTCCCTCTAGAAGTCTGCATGGCTTCCTCCCTCACTTCCTTCAGGACTCTGCTTAAATATCATATATATACATCATATAGATACACACACAAATTTCCCCTCCCCCAAGAATGTAAGCTCTGTGAGGGTATGAACTTTGTCTCTATCTCTAGCTCTTATTGGGCATTTAATAAAAAACCATTGAATGAATAAGGCAGTGAATACCTAAATGCAACCATGAACATATGTCCCAGAATCTGAACCAAAATAGAATGGAGCAAACAGAAATTAAGACCAGATAACAATCCTCCAGCAGACACACACCAAACATTTCCCCCTGTGTTGACATCATGATACACACAATGTTGACTTAAACAAGTCTGGTCCTTGCCCATAATAAGCGGGCACTTATATTGAATAGACATATTAAATAATTAGTGAATGAGACCATTTATAGAAAAGTACTGGCAGTCTTTAAGTTAAAACTTTAATTAGTTAATAAATTTGTATCGCTTTAAGCCACTGGATATTTCCCACCCCCATCAGTGTTTCTATCCTCTGCCATAAATGTCTCCTTCCTACATGACTCTCCCTGACAGGACCAAACACTGGAGCCCTGGCTTAACTCCTTGTTCACTTCCTCACTGAAAGAGCCTTCTCATTTGGCTACTCAGGAATTTCCCAGTCTTCCTTCCATACTAATACCTGCCTCAGGGATGTAAGCAAAGGAAGCACACTTGTTATTAGAGCCACGTCCGATGCATCCAAGTAACTGAGACTAGTTAGAGACTTAAGCCATCTGTTTAATTGCGATTCAAAAAGATTCTAACACCAATATATTATGGGACTTTCTGTCTACTATCTGTCCATTAGTCAAAAGTTATCTATATGGTTCTTAATATTGCCACATTGACTCTAATAAGACACCAAAAATAAAGCGAGAAATATATTAGCCCATTTTCCTGTGGACAAAGTGATGCAGAAAGAAGTGAGCTGCTGAGGATCAAGCTGTTGGAATAAGAGGTCGGGTCTCCTGACACTTGACCTGTGTATCTTCTCTTTTTGGTCACTACTGATTATTGAATGAGGTCTCAGGGTTCCATGGGGGAGAAAGAAGAGCAAAATCAATAACTCTGATTTCTTGGCAAAACCTTTGCCTCAGTAGGCTTTCCTGGAAATAAATTCCTCTAAGCAAAGTCTCACCAGATTACCCCATCAACTTGAAAAATAGCATATCCATGAGGACACATTAACTCAAAAGATGAAACCAACAAAACTGATGATCACACTACAGTAACAGACTGAAGAATCTTTTCTTTTGTTAGACTAAAGTCGATATAATAATGCTTGACCTCATTCACAACAGTCAGCCACCTATATGTGATTACCCATACAATAACAAAGAAAATAAAGAAATCTGATACAGTATTTTGATATCTCTAAAAACAGGAGGCTCCTGGGGCACCTGGGTGGCACAGCGGTTAAGCGTCTGCCTTCGGCTCAGGGCGTGATCCCGGCATTATGGGATCGAGCCCCACATCAGGCTCCTCCGCTATGAGCCTGCTTCTTCCTCTCCCATTCCCCCTGCTTGTGTTCCCTCTCTCGCTGGCTGTTTCTATCTCTGTCTAATAAATAAATAAAATCTTTAAAAATAAATAAATAAATAATAAAAACAGAAGGTTCCTAAATTCAGAGGAAAGAATTTGATTTGTTTATTCAACTAACATGTATTACACAAACAAATAAGCAGCACTGAAGTAAATTAGGGTGAACAAGAAGGTATGCTGGGAAGGTATAATTCTCTTCCATCAGTATTTCTAACTGAGAAGTAGACAAAAAAGCAAGAAGTGACATAAAAACCATCCATGGAAGGAGCAAAATATTACAGTATAAGATGTGTCAAAAGGAAAGGATGAAATATAAATAAGGGCCTAAGTTAAAATAAGACAACTTATTCATTTTACAATTATTTCCCAAGCACCTACAACATCCTTAATACTGTGAAGCATAAGACAAAAGCACTATTTTGAAAGGTCTTAAAATTTACCAGAGAAGACAGAATACACACATTAAAGCTAAATAAAAAGATGGGTATCATGATACTATCTGCTGATTGAGTGGTAAAGCAGTGTGTGTGATATTCAAGAATTTGGGGAGGAAAAAGTCACTTTGGATTGGTGAAACTGTAGAAAGCTTCATGGAGGAGGTAGGAATTGATCTAGGTATTTAGATGAAGCATAAAATTTAAGTCCTGCAAAGAGGAAATTCTTTCAGGGTCATGGAAACAATGCAAATAAGTTCATATACATGAGAAAGTACATGGCACGTGGGCCAGTAATACTTGCTACTATAACAAATATGCAACAACCTCAACAGCTAAACGAAATTAAAGTTTACTTCTTGCTCATATAGAGTCCAATTCAGTTGTTTCCAGAGGGTAGGTCATTAAGGACACAACTCTTTTCATCCTGTGGTCCTGTCCTCCTATGGGTCTATAGAGTCTTCTCTCTTTAGCTGGTGGATAGGAAAGAGAAAGAGTAATGAGAACTGACTGGACATGGCAATTTTTCACAGGCACGCCTAGAAGTGATATGCTTCACTTCTACACACATCCCATTGGCTAGAACTCAATTCCAACACTACACCTAACTGCAAGGGAGGACAAGGAAGTGAGTGGTCGTAAACACACAGCAGCCTTTGCCACAGTGTATTTGGGAGAAGGAAAGTCAACCTATTTGGCTGGAGCAAGGGGCTAGAGAAATAGACTAAATCAAAGATGGGAAAGACACGAGACTACTCTCGAGGAGCTCAGGGAGAAAAGGTAAGCACACGTGAAAGGTTTAAAAACAAACAAAAGAATGTGCCTTATTGTCCTGAAAGTGAAGCATAAAAAGGTGGAAGGGGACTCATGGCACTGAGAGGTTGCTCAGGGTGGCATGATTGGGAGAAGTTTCAAGACATGTGGAAGTAATGCTGAGCCTCTAAGGGTGGTTCAGGAGGCAGACAGTATGAGTAGATATCTCAGTCGGATAGGTATAGATGTGTAAAGAAGAGAGGGTAACACTGATACAAATGAGGAATGAGGACAAAAAACACGAGTAAGGGCAGAGAGATCACGATAAAGCTGCTGGAGGGAGGCAGTAATTAGGCAAGTGGTATTTATCAATGAATACCCTTTGGTATTGGGAACAAGTCTTCATTTATAGACTGCCACACACCACAGGACTGTAAGCATCCCTAAACTCCACCCACCAAGTGCTGCCCCCAAGTAATAATGACTTTTAAAATTCCCCTGTACTTCCAGATCTCTGCCTGGAGCAGTGTTGACTCTATTGAGTGTACTAGCCACAGAGTTAAGAGAGATGAGGTCAGAAAAGAGGTCAGGAAACCTTTATTCTAGGGTTCTGATGTGAAACTAAGGAAGTTAAGGCAGAGAATATAGGAAATAGAAAGCTACTATTGGTCTTAAATGGGGATTGTGCTGAAAATAGTGTTCCAATCTGTTACCGCTAGGCTTGATGTCCAAGATGGTGGCACCACTAATTGGAAACTGTGTTTCAAATTCAACTTGAGGCATAACTCACAAAAGACATACCCAAATCAAGTCGATTAATCCAAATGTCACATATGGGCATTCAAATATTAAACAATAAATTCCTGAAAATTCAGGACACTCCTAAATTAAGACCACTAAATCAGTCTCCTACCTCCTGAGGCTAGAATGGTATGTAGATGGAAGTAACTTCCCCTAATGAAAGAAATCAATCTGGCAGGAAACCAGAGAAGTTAAAGTAATTTGAAAGTGTCTATATTTCCTGTACACATGGCCTTATTCTGTGAATGGTTCTACTATTTAGAGAGCCACTGCAGTTACTTCAGACATGTCAGGCCCTTCAGGACAGATATATCTTGCCCTGATTCCCAAACCACTGGAAATGGTTCTCTATCAAATAATAAAACTGCTGATTTGCCAAGCTACACTTTTGTCCCCATATCTTTTGCCCCTTGAGTGGCCCTTAAAATAGGACTTTCTAGGTGAAGAGCATGCTGAGTGAAATAGAGCTAACCCACTGGCTGGGATTGCCTGCTGCCCCACAATCACAGAGTCTTGTTTGGTCCTCATGGCACTGATGTGGGACAATCACAGAGGTCGGTCAGATGCACCTGCAGACCTGATAGGAAATGTCACTCAGAAATACCTCAGCCACAAAAAGACATCTCTAAATGGATGTTTGAAAATAACCATGATGAGAGCCACAGACAGAGCATTTAAAATTTTTTGAAGGAAAAAAAGACAGGTTCACACACACACACACAGAAAAATAATTCTAAGGAAATATCTCTCATAAAGAGAAATGGGCAATAATTTTTCTAAACTACCCGACACCTTTTAAAATTCACTTGTAGTTAGTTTTTCATATTTCCAAGATAAAAGTGTCAGGTAGATGAACAAGCCTTCTCTTTTGAAAATACAGATATTCCCAAGAAGGCTCTGATGTAATTATTGGAACATCAAAGTAAATTACTTCAATCAGATTATTTCCCTTCTTTTTTCTCAGGAAAATGCCCTCCATTGAGGGAACAGGGTTTTGGTTGAGGAAGACAAAACATGGGTAACTTTGACACATGTGTAACTTTGAGGCATAGGGCACCAGGAAGGATTGCTCTTTAGGAAAAGTGGAAAGTGGGAGTTAGGAGACAGATGGAAAAAGGAAGGGGAGCTTCTCAACCATATGCACATCTGCTTCTCACTAACTCTGGAAGCAGATTAAGATTTTCTTTAAGACAAGAAAGAACTATCACCCTTTCCACTCACAAATGTTTATGGACTGCGTACTTGGTATCAGGAAGTACCAGGTTCTGAGTATCCAATAGCAAGCAACACAAACTCCTATCATCTGAAGACAGAAGAAGGGACTTCATCAAATGGGAAAATCTGCAGTTTCTATGGAGAGTAGGAAGCTTGGGATCAACACCAAAAAAGGCTGGGGTGAGGGAGTCCTAGAGAGTGCACGTGTGAGAAGGAAGAAAAGGGCTATGGGAACAGGTCTAGATGGAAGAGAAGGTGAGGAAGCTAAGGTCATATGGCCATGACCTTCTCAGCCAGGTTGGAGGTGTTTGCTGAGAATAAAGTCTGAGAAGGAAGAAAACAAGGCATAAAATATAGAAAATGTGTTCTTGACCTTGATAATCTAGTTGTTTTCCTGCTTTTCACCCACTAGAGGTATGCAGCCTGGTTCAAATGAGGTTAATGTGCAAACATTTGATAAAGTGCCGGTAATCAGCCTGATATTTCCACCTCCCTAAACCTTCAATGATAATCCAACAACCTGTTAAATGCCCATTTTGGTTCTAGCAACCTACATACTTTCTGATCTTGTAAGAGGTCATGTTTGAAACAAATTAATCAGTCTTTAGTATCAACAAATGCTTATTGAACACCTGAGAAATTACACATAAAAGTTCAACAGCAACTTTACTGGGAAATTCAGACCTGCTCAGTCTATTCCAACTGTTTGGATATCCTTGCTTTCCACCAAATACTTTTATAATAAGAGTACTCTCATTGCACTCGGTGTCTCCTCCACAAATCTTCCCAGACAGAAACACAGTTTACTCCTTCACCTCCTCTTCCATCAAGTTTTGTTCAAATGTTACCATCTCAGCAAGGCCAATCCTAAAACCCCTTTTTAAAACTAACCTTACAACATTACCATTCTTTATGCCCTCCTCCATTTTTCCCACAGCACTTACCATTATCCCACAGCACTTATGTAATTTTTAAAAAAGATTCTATTTATTTATTTAAAGGGAGCATGTGTGAGCCAGTGGGGGAGGGTCAGAGAGAGAGAGAGTCCAGCAGACTCTGCGCTGAGCATGGAGCCCCACACAGGGTTCTATTTCACTACGCTGAGATCATTACTTGAGCCGAAATCAAGAGTCGGCCACTAACCAATGACTAAGCCACCCAAGTGCCCCCATAATTTATTTTTTTAATTATATATCTTTCCATCTCCTGACAAGAATAAATCTCTGTATGTATATGTTTTTTCTTTCCTTTTTTATTAAAGATTTATTTATTTTAGAGAAAGAGAGAGAGAGCACGTGCGATGGGGAGGGGCAAAAGGAGAGGGAGAGAGAGACTCCAGCAGACTTCACACTGAGTGCAGGGCCCTACCTGGCACTCCGTCTTATGATCCTCAGATCACAACCTCAGCCAAAACCAAGAGTCAGAGGCTTAACTGACTGCCCCGCTTTCCTTTTATTTTTACTGCCCTGTTGTAAAATCTAGAATAGTGCCTGATGCAAAATAAATTATTTGTTGAGTGAATGAAAAATAGTTATGGCTCATTCTATCTCTGAAAAAGAGTCTTTATCAACACCTTCTTGTAGCATTTTCAGTTTCTGAGATCTTTGGTAATTGGTTCTAGAATTAGATTATAACCAACACAGTCAAGAAATATCTAATGTCATTTATCGAGAACTCCCATCAAAATGACCAAAGGTAGCCTTGGGGGAAAAAAAAGCAGAGGAAAAGAGAGTGAGAGAGAAATGAAGAGACAAAACCACTGAGGAGTTGGTGTGCAATGAGAAAGACAGCATATGATTTAAAACAACAGAAGACTCAGCATGTTAAGAGGCAAATGGGCTGTCCTCTGCCATTTTCCTGACCTTCATACCATGAAGGAGAGTGAAGTCAAAGAGCACACCCCACTTGGGCTGAGAGCTTCTGCCTGCCATCCCCCCTGCCACCTCCACTGTAGGAGGCAGTGCCTGTATTCTTGAAGCTATACTTTAATGGAACTGGGCAAGACCAGGTGGATTGATTACCGATTTAGCCAACTGCTCACAGGAGTTTCCTCAGAGAATTAAATGCACCGTAGACTAAATATTGACAGAGACAAAATGCTTCTCTGAGCTAAATGTTAGGATGCTTATGCATTGTTTTTATTAGGTCTTGTATTCAAGACCTTGAATTTCCATGTATGTGTTTTCTAATGGGAGTAAAACATCAAAATTATGTCAAAAGAGATTTGATATACAAATATTAGCTTTATAGTCAACTTAATGCATCCAGTGCATAAAGCAAAATCTATAGCTGTTTTACTGTATATACCCCCTCTTTACTCCCCATTTATTTATTTATTTATTTATTTATTTATTTATTTTGAGATTCTGTAGACCTTTCTTTTTCACTTTGCATCATGCCAGATTTTGAAGTCTGGGATTGCAGACGAACATTAACAAGCATATTTAATCAGTACTCTGGTTGACACCACTATTTGATACTACACCAATGCTTGAATAAGTGTATGGCTCTTTATTTACTTTGGAGGGCTATGTATAAGCTTTATGCAGTGTTAAGAAATGGGTGTTTGGGTCTATAATCCTAAATTTGAATCCCAAAATAGCTCACAAAACCTGGGATATACTCATCTCTAAAATGACATAATAATCTACATCACATAATATTAGGAGCAACAGCGATAAAATACATAAAGTGCCTAGCATGGGCCCACCAACACAGTTCTGTTTCAACTAGAAGTAGTTCCATTCCACCTCCCTGTTCTTGACTTTCCCATCTTCATGATTTTTTTCCCCTCCATTCAAGGCTGCCATAGATACCAGATTCTAAAATCCCTACCCTCTTTTCCAACAAGGCTGATCTCATTCAAGTTACATTAATGGAACTGGCATGCTGACTCAGCACAGTTCTATAAAAATGTCCTCATCAGACAGTAAGCAATTGAAGCTACAGCTTAAGAGAAGATTGTCTCACTCAGGTAGGAATAGTCCCTGTTTTGTTTTCATTTTGAAGGGCATACAGCCTTATAAATGTTAATGACTTTATTCAGTAAAGACCTCAAACTATTGAGCTGTTGTGCTCCACTTGGTTAAAATTTCTCCCATTTAAAAGATGTCCACTCTCACCCCTTTTATTCAACATACTACTGGAAGTCCTAGCCATAGCAATCAGACAACAAAAAGAAGTAAGAGGCATCCATATTGGTAAAGAAGAAGCTAAAATATCACTAGTTTTTAGATGATATGGTACTATACATAGAAAATCCAGGGACACCTTGGTGGCTCAGTCGGCTAAGCGTCTGCCTTCAGCTCAGGTCATGATCCAAGGGTCCTGGGATTGAGTTCCTCATTGGGCTCCTTGCTTAGTGGGGAGTCTGCTTTTCCCTTTCCCTCTGTTCCTTCCCCCTGCTTGTGCCCTCTCTCATTCTCTCTTTAATAAATAAAACATCTCAAAAAAAAAAAAAAAAAAAGAGAAAATCCTAAAGACTCTACCAAAAAACTACTAGAACTAATAAATGAATTCAGTAAAGTTACAAGATACAAAATTAATACCCAGAAATCAGTAGCATTTCTATACACCAATAAAAAAATTATGAGAACAATTCCATTTATAATTGCATCAAAAAGGATAAAATACTCACAAATAAACTTAACCAAGGAAGTCAAAGACCCACACTCTGAAAAGTAAAAAACACTGATGAAAGAAATTGAAGACAACACAAACAAATGGAAAGATGCTCATGGATTGGAAAAAACAATATTGTTAAAATGTCCATACCACCTAAAGCAATCCACAGATTCAATGCAATCCCTGTCAAAATACCAACAACATTTTCACAGAACTAGAACAAATAATAGTAAAATTTTTATGGAACCATAAAAGACCCTAAATAGCCACAGCAATCAAGAAAGAAAACAAAGCTGTAAGTAACAAAATTCTAGATTTCAAGATATACTACAAATATGTAGTTATCGAAACAGTATGTACTGGCACAAAAACAGACACACAGATCAATGGAACAGAATAGAAAGACCAGAAAAAACCCACACTTCTATGGTCAATTAATCTATGACAAAGGAGGCAAGAATATATAATGAGAAAAGACAAGTCTCTTCAATAAATGGTGCTGGGGAAACTGGACAGCTACATGCAAAAGAATGAAACTGAACCACTTTCTTACACCACACACAAAAATAAACTCAAAATGGATTAAAGACCTAATGTGAGACCTGAAACCAAAGGAATCCTAGAAAAGAACACACGCCATAATTTCTCTGACATTGGCCACAGCAAAATTTTTCTATATAGGTCTCTTCAGGCAAGAGAGAAAAAAGAAAAAGAAAACAAAAAACAAATTGTTGGGACTACATCATAATAAAAATATTTTGTGTAACAAGAGAAACCATCAGCAAAACTAAAAGGCAACCTACTGAATAGAGGAAATATTTACAACTGACATATCTGATAAGGGGTTACTATCCAAAATATATTAAGAACTTACACAATTCAACATCCAAAAAACAACAATCTAATTTTTAAAAAGGGCAGAGGACTTGAATAGACATTTTTCCAAAAACATACAGATGGCCAACAGACACATAAAAGATGTGCAACATCACTAATCATCAGGGAAATGCCAATCAAAACCACAATGAGATACCACTTTACACCTGTCAGAATGTCTAAAATAAGAAAGACAAAAACCAAGCACTGGCGAGGATGTGGAGAAAAAGGAACTCTCATGAACTGTTGGTAGGAACATAGAGGTACAGCTGCTGTGGAAAACAGTATGGAGGTTCCTCAAAAGAATAAAAATAGAAATATAATCCAATAATTCCACTACTGGGTACTTATTCAGAGAAAATGAAAACACTAATTCAAAAAGATATATGCACCCTATGGTTTACTGTAGCATTATTTACAATAGCCAAGATATAGAAGCAACCTAAGTCCCCACTGATAGACTAATGGGTAAAGAAGATGTGGTGTACACACACACACACACACACATACACAAGTGTGCACAGAGGAATATTACACAACCATTAAAAAGTATGAGCTCTTGCCATTTGCAAAAACATGGATGGATCTAGATGGAAATAAGTCAGACTGATAAAGACAAATACCATATGATTTCACTCTTGTGGAATCTGAAAAATAAATGAATAACCAAATAAACAAAAAGCAGAATCAGACCTATAAATACAGAGAACAAACTAATGGTTACCAGAGGAACGGGGGATAGGAGGATGGGCAAAATGGATGAAGGGGAGTGGGAAATACAGGATAACACTTATGGAATGAATAAGTAAATCATGGGAATAAAAGGCACAGCATAAGGAATATGCTGTAATGATACTGTAATAACATTCATTGTATGGTAACAGATGGTAGCTATACTTGTGGTGAGCATAGCAAACATAACATAGAGGTATTGAATCAATACGTTATATACCTGACACTAACATAACATTGTCAACTATACGCAAATAAAATTTTTAAAGAAATTTCTCTTGTCTACATACAGAACAAAAATCCTTAATATCAATCATTGTTAACCAGAAATTTAGAGAAACCTCACATGAAGTACCAGGGAAATCTCTAAAATTATTATAATGAATATCACTAATTTAGTAGTATGTGCCAAAAAATTTTCTCATTTAATTCTTATAAAAATTTTTTTGACGTATATCTTTTGTACATTTATAATAGTAAAGTCAAGGAAACTTGCTTATAAAAAAGGAAATAATAAAAATGAGAACAGAAAATTTTTAAAAAAGGAAAAAATAAAGTTCATAAAAACCTGTATATACTCATCAAGGAAAAAAAAGGTCCATAACACAAATTCCCAATAATAGGAACAAAAAGGAGATTTTCCCTAAAGATTGTACACACCTTTAAAAGGATAATAGGGGACTCTTATATACTTTATACTAACAAATTCAATAGCTTAAATAAAATGGACAAATTCCTCAAAATATACACATTACTAAACTTATATAATATAAAACAAAACTGGAAAATCCATATATCTGCTAAAGAAATTAAATTTATCATTAAAAAAAAACTTACCAACAAAGAAAACAGCAGGTGGTTTTATTGGTGAATTCTATCGGACATATAAGGAAGAAATAAAACCAAACAAACAACCTCTTTAAGAAAAAAAGAGAAAACTTTCCAACAGATTTTGTGTGTCAAGAATAATCCTAATACCAGCACCTGAAACAGACATTACAAAAAGAGAGACAAAGAGAACAAGAATTACTGACTAAAATGTAAAATGTAAACTAAATTGTAAAATGTAAACTAAAAATTTTAACTAAATTGGATCCACTTGTATATAAATATAATCATGTTCAGAAAAAAAGATTGACAAAGTTTAATGCCATCTCATGATTTAAAAAAAAAAACTCCTATCAAACTAGAAATAGAATAGGAATTCACTGATCTGATAAAAAACATCTATGAAAAATAAAACATATTGTAATACTTCATAATAAAGGACTAACCATTTTTTTCCATAAGATTATTAAGAAGACAAAGACATCCATTCTCATCATTCCTATTCAACATTTTATTGGAGGTGATGGCCAGGTCAGTAAATGAAGAAAAGGATATAAAACACATAAAAATAAAAATAGAAATAAAATTATCTACTTGCAAATGATATCAAGATTAACACAGAAAATCCTACGGAATTTGCAAAACATCTATTAGAAGCAACAAATGTATTTAGCAAAATTGCAATATTTAAAGGTAATATGAAAATCAATGGTATTTTACATTGTAATAGCAATTATAAAATTTAGTGAAAAATAACTCTTCCTCAAATCATCAAAAATCATAAATACTCAAGAATAAATTTAAGAGTAGTTATAAAGTGTAAACTAGAAAACACTGCAGAGAAATCTGAGACCTAACAAGTGGAAAGATATATGATGTTCACGGACTATAAGACTAAATACTGTAAAATTGTCAATTCTCCACAATTTGATTTCCAAAATTCTCCACAAGTTGCTTGAATGCAATTCAATCATAATCTCAGCCAACTTATTTGTAGAAACTGATAATCTGATTCTAAAATATCTATCAATATGCAAAAGACTTAAATATCCAAAATAATATCAAAAAAGAATAAAGTTACACAATTTGCACCACATGATTTCAGACTTACAGAGATGGTGTAATCAAGAAACATGGCAATGGCATTAGAGTCAGTAAGTTAATGCAATGGAACAGAATAAAGATCAGAAATAATCCCATAGTTACATGTTAACTTAATTTCTGGCAAAATGTCAAAGCAATTTGATGTGGTAAGGAATATCTTCTTAACGAATTATGAACAACTAAATATAATACATGGGGAAAAATGAACTCTAACCCATACTTCATCTAATACACAAACATTAATTTACAGTGACTCCTGGTCCCAAAGTAAAAGCTAAAATTATTAACATTATTACTTTTTATACTATTAGTATCTTTGCAATTTGAAGGTAAGCAGTTTTCTTAGACTGAATATAGGCATTGATAACCATAAAAGAAAGAATTTATAAGCTGGGCTTCCTCAAAATTAAAAACTTCTGCTCATCCATAAAAAAAAATTAAGAAAAAACAGATAAGTCACAGGCTAGGAAAAAAATATTTGCAAAACATACACTTCACAAAGGATTAGTATCTAGTTAATATAAAAAATTCCTATAACTCATTAATAAAAACAAAACAACCTAATAAGAAACAGGCAAAAGATCTGAATCAACACATCACAAAAGAAAATGTGAAAAGGGCCAATAAACATGAAAAGTTTTTCATGTCAATATCCTTAGTCCTCAAGGAAATACAATTGAAATTCACCACAAAATAAAAGCATACAGTTAAAATAATTAAAACATTTTAAAAAATAGACAATACTCAATGGTGGCAACCCAGAACTCTTATACATTGTGGTGAAAATACTGAATGGTTCAACTACCTTGGGAAAAGATCTGGCAACTTATTATAAAAGCAAACATATGTCTACCTTATAATCAAAAAATTTTACTCCTAGGAAGAACAAAGGAACAAGAACAAAAAACTATGCCCCTCCAAAAAAAAAATGTACAAGATGGTTCATAGCAGTTTTATTCATAAAACTGATTTTCCTTTTCTTTCTGTTCACCAGGGCTCAACTTCATTATACAAGTTAAGCACAACCATAGTAGGTTGCCCAACTGTCTCACCCCTAGAATACCCTGATCATCACCAGGCAAGAAGCGGAAGAAAGAGCCAGAGACTCGGTAGAAACTTTGTAGAGAGTCTCTCTGAGTCTGGCTGTATTGGGACTGAGAGCTGGAAATGCTTTGACTCCTGCCATGTTGGAGGAGGTGCTAAAGCTTGACTCATTTAGAGGAAGCTAAAACAGCTGAGAGTATTAAGAGATGACAGGCAGATGTACACCCAGAAGTCTCCATTGATCAAACAGCTGAGGACCAGGGGGGATTAGGCTCATGAACTGTATTTCCATATAGTGTATAAAAAGCCCTGTGTATATATAAGCCAGTGCTTTGGCAGGTGAGGTGGAAACGTCATCATTCACACGTAGACTTCACTTAGTAACCTTATGTTCTGCGTAGCACTAACATCCTAAGCAGCACTTTGTATTCCTGACTCCGGACTTTCTATACTGCAACCTCTTCCTGGTTTCCACTCCACATCACAGCCTTCAGATGTATTTGATGACTTCAGTTCCAAAGACTTTCTTGGGTTCTGTAGTATCAATAGTCTTCCTTCTTTTTCACTTACTGCAATTGCATTAGCACACATTGTCTTTCTCCAGTGTGCTATATTAATTAATACTCATTCATCTTATTTAATTCTTCCTAGTTCTGTTGCTATTTCTCGTCACCAACCATCTCCTCCCCAATTCTGTTTGTTCTTTTGAATTTAACATTTTAAAACTTTTACTTACTGTAATTGTTTTATTGCAGGAGTGTTGGTTCTATAATTTTTAACAGAATATTCTTTTTGCTACATCTCTTGACCTCTCTGTCATATTTTCCAAATTTTATATCCCACTGAGAAGCTTTTTCTAATTTCACTAATTATCTCTTCAGCTGGGCAGGATATACTTATTTAACAGAACAATTAAGTTTTATCTTATATAACTAGTTTTATATGTAAGTTTTAATCAACTCCTTTTTGAAACTACTTAGTCTTTTTTTTATAGCATCTTGCTCTTTCATGTTTCATTTTTTCCTTTCATTTATTTACTCATTTTATACATATATCTCTCAGATTGTTGAATAATCTGAAATTCTTAACAATCCAATTCCCTGATGTTTGTTGTATCTGCTGACTCGTGCATATAGTTGAATGTTTCCCTGTATTATATAATTTAAATTTTTATTTAATCTTCCATAGACTCTTCTCTGTGGAAATACAGTGCAGCCACGGTTAAAGATTTATTCCCTAAGAATTTTTTTCTTTTGTGATCCCAAACAAATTTTAGGATTAATTGTTCTCATTCTGTGAAAAACGCTGTTGGTATTTTGATAGGGATTACATTAAATCTGTAGATTGCTTTGAGTAGCACAGACAGTTTAATAATAATGATTCTTTAAGGTCATAAACATGGAATATCTTTCCATTTGCTTGTGTTATCTTCAATTTCTTTCATCAATGTTTTATAGTTTTCAAAGTATAGGTCTTTCACCTCCTTGGTTAACTTTATTTCTAGGTATTTTATTCTTTTTAGTGCAATTATAAATGGAATTTTTAAATTTCTTTCTGCTACTTCATTATTAGTATATAGAAATACAACAGATTTCTGTATACAAATGCTGTACCATGTGACTTAACTGAATCCATTTAACCATTCTTGTAGTTTTTTTGGTAGAGTCTTTAGGATTTTCTGTGTATAGTATCATGTCATCTGCAAATAGTGAAAGTTTTATTTCTTTACAAATACGGATGCCTTTCATTTCTTTTTGTTGTCTGATTGCTGTGAGAAGGACATCTGGTACTAGTTGAATAAAAGTTGTGAGAATGGACATCCTTGTTCTTATTCTTGATTTTAGATGAAAAGCTCTCAGTTTTCCACTGTTGAGTATGATGTTAGCTATGGGTTTTTCACATATGGCTTTATTATGTTGGGCGTGTTCCTCTAAACCTATTTTGTTGAGCTTTTATCATGAATGGATATTGTACTTTGTCAAATTCATCTATGAAAATGATATGGTTTTTATCCTTTCTCTTATTAATGTGATATGATTGACTTGCAAATATTGAACCACTCTTGCATGCCAGGAACAAGTCCCACTTGATTGTGGTGCATCACTTTTAAAACAATGTACTGCTGGATTCGGTTTGCTGATATTTTTTGAGGATTTGTGTATCTATGTTCATCAGCGATATTGACCTGTAGTTTTCTTTTTTTTGTAGTGTCTTTATGTGATTTTGGTATCAGGGTAATGCTGGCCTCATAGAATGATTTTTGGAAGCTTTCCTTCCTCTTCTTTTTTTTTTTGGAATAGTTTGAGAAGAATAGTTAGTAACCCTTCTTTAAATGTTTGGTTGGATTCGCTGTGAAGCCATCTGATCCTGGACTTTTGTTTATTGGAAGTTTTTTGATTATTGATTCAATTTCATTGCTAGTAATTAGTCCTGTCAAATTTTCTATTTCTTCTTGATTCCGTTTTGGAAGGTTATATGTTCTAGGAATTTATCCATTTCTTGTTGGTTGTCCAATTTGTTGGCATATAATTTTTCATAATATTCTTTCTTACATATAATCCTTTCTATTGCTGTGGTGTGGACTGTTATTTTTCCTCCTTCATTTCTGATTCTCCTTCACTTCTGAGAGTCCTCAGTCTCTCTCTCTTTCTCCCTCTCTTTGATGAGATTTGCTAAAGGTGTATCAATTTTCTTGATCTTTTAAAGAACTACCTCCTGGTTTCATTGATCTGTCCTATCGTTTTTTAAATTTCTATTTCATTTATTTCTGCTCTAATCTTTATTATTTCCTTCATTCTGCTGGCTTTGGGTTTTCTTTGTTCTTTCTTTAGCTCCTTTAGCTGTAAGGTTAAGCTGTTTAATGGACATTTTCTTGCTTCTAGAGGTAGGCCTGTTTTCTATAATCTTATCTCAGAACAGCTTTTGCTGTAATCTGAAGATTTTGGATTGTGCTTTCATTTTCACTTGTCTCCATGTATTTTTCAATTTCCTTTTTGAATTTCTTGGTTGACCTCTTCATTGTCTAGGAGCATGTCATTTAGTCTCCATGTATTTATGTTCTTCCCAAATTTTTCTCGTGATAGATTTCTAGTTTCGTACTGTTGTGGTTGGTAAAGAAGCATGATATTATTTTAGTCTTTTAGAACTTATTAAGTCTTCTTTTGTGGCCTGAAGTGTGATGTATTCTGGAGAATGTTGCGTGTGCACTTAAAAAAATGTGTATTCTGCTGTTTTTGGGTAGAATGTTCTGAATATATCTGTTAGGGCCATCTGGTCCAATGTGTCATTCAAGCTACTGTTCCTTTGTTGATTTTCTGTCTGGATGCTCTATCCATTGATGTAAGTGGGGTGTTAAGGCCCTCTACTATTATTGTATCACTGTCAATTTCTTCCTTTATGTCTATTAACAATTGCTTTATATATTTAGGTGCTCCCATGTTGGGTGCATAAATATTTACAATTTTTATATCCTCTTGTTGGATTGTTCCTTTTATCATTGTGTAGTGTCCTTTCTCTTTTGTTACAAACTTTAGGTCTATTTTGTCTGATATAAGTATTGCTACCCCAGCTCTCTTTTGCATCCATTTTCATGGTAAATGTTTTTTTCATCTCTTTACTTTCAATCTGCATGTGCCTTTAGGTCTGAAGTGAGTCTCTTGTAAGCAGCACATAGATGGGTCTTGTTTTTTTATCCATTCAGTTACCCTATGTCTTTTGATTGGCACAATTAGTCCTTTTACATTCAAAGCAATTTTTGACACCTATGTACTTATTGCCGTTTTGTTACTTGTTTTACAGGTGTTTTTGTAGTTCTTTTCTGCTCACTTCTTCTCTTGCTCTCTTCCCTGTGGTCTGATGGCTTTCTTTAGTGATATGCTTGGCTTCCTTTCTCTTTATTTTTTGTTTATATATTAGGTTTTTTTTAATTCCAGTGTAGTTAATATACAGTGTCATATTAGTTTCAGGCATACAATATATTGATTCAGCACTTCCATATATTACCCAGTGCTCATCAAGATAAGTATAGTCTTAATCTCCTTCCCCCATTCCACTCTTTATCCCATTACCCCTTTTGGTAACCATTTATTTATTCTTTATAGTTAAGAGTCTGTTTTTTGGTTTGTCTCTTTTCTTCCCCTTTCTTCATTTGTTTTGTTTCTTAAATTCCACATATATGTGAGATCATATGGTATTTGTTTTTCTATGACTGGCTTATTTCACTTAGCATAATATACTCTAGATCTATCCATGTTGTTAAATGGTAAGATTTTGTTCTTTTCTATGGCTGAAAATATTTCATTGTATATATGTACATCTTCTTTATCTATTCATCTATCACTGGACACTTGGGCTGCTTCCATAGTTTGGCTATTGTAAATAACGTTGCTATAAACATACAGATGCATATATTCCTTCAAATTAATGTTTTCCTATTTTTTGGGTAAATACCCGGTAATGTGATTACTGAATCATAGGATAGTTCTATTTTCAACTTTTTGAGGAAGCTTCATACTGTCTTCCACAGTGGCTGTACCACTTTACATTCCCACCAATAGCACACAGGAGATCCTTTTTCTCCACATTCTTACCCACATTTATTGTTTCTTGAGTTTTTTATTCTAGCCATTTTGACAGGTGTGAGATGATATCTCATTGTGGTTTTGATTGCATTTCTCTGATGATGAGTGATGTTGAGAATCTTGTCATGTGTCTGTTGGCCATTTGGATGTCTTCTTTGGAGAAATGTCTATTCATGTCTTCTGCTCATTTTCAACTGGGTTGTTTTTTGGGTGTTGAGTTTAATAAGTTCTTTATAGATTTTGGATACTAACCCTTTATTGGATGTGTCATTTGCAAATATCTTTTCCCATTCCATAGATTCTCTTTTAGTTTTGTTGGTTGTTTCCTTCATTGTGCAGAAGCTTTTTATTTTGGTGTATTTCCCAATAGTTTTTTTTGCTTTTTTTTTTTTTTTACCTTGCTTCAGGAGACAGATCTAGAAAGATGTTGCTACGACTAATGTTGGAGAAATTACTGCCTGTGCTCTCTTCTAGGATTTTTATTTTATGGTTTCAGGTCTCACATTTAGGTCCTTAATCCATTTTGAGTTTATTTTTTGTGTATGGTATAAGGATGTAGACCAGTTTCTTCCTTCTCTATGTAGCTGTCCTATTATCCTAACACCAGTTGTTGAAGAGACTGCCTTTTTTCCATTGCATATTCTTTCCTGCTTTTTTGAATATTAATTGACCATATAATTGTGGGTTTATTTCTGGGCTTTCTATTCTCTTCCATTGATCTATGTCTATTTTTGTACCAGTGCCCTATTACAGGTTTTTTATTTGTGGTTAACATTAGGCTTATATATAATATCTTGTGCATATAGCAGTCTATACTAAGTTGATGGTTGCTTAAGTTTGAACCCATTCTAAAAGCACCAACTTTTTACCCCCTACACACTTGTTATGCATATGCTGTCATACTTTACATCCTTTTATTTTGTGAATCCCTTGACTGATGTTTATGGTATAATTGATTTTACTGTTTTTGTGGTTTAACCTCTGTCTAGTTGTAGAAGTTATGAATCTATTATTTTTATTATGTTTATATTTATCTGTGAAATTTTTTTTCAAAATTTTCTTACTCCTAATTATGACCTTTTCTTTCCACTCAAAGAATTCCTGTAAGAATTCCTAATGTTTCTTGTAAGGCTGTTTGGTGGTAATGAACTTCTTTAACTTTTGTTTATCTGGGAAACTCTGTATCTCCTTCTATTCCGGATGATAGCCTTGCTGGGTAGTTTTTTTCCTTTCAGCATTCACATATCATGTCACTTTTTTCTGTTCTGCAAACTTTCTGCTAAAAAATCAGCTGATAGGGCGCCTGGTGTCTCAGTCGGTTGAATGTCTGCTTTTGGCTCAGGTCATGATCCCAGAGTCCTGGGATTGAGTCCCGTGTTGGGCTCCCTGCTCAGAGGGGAGTCTGCTTCTCCCTCTGCCCTTCCCCTCTGCTCATGATTTCTTTCTCTCTCACACTAACTCTGTCTCTCTAGAATAAATAAATAAAATCTTTTAAAAAAATCAGCTGATAGCCTTATGAAGTTCCCTTGTATGCAACCATTTTCTTTTCTCTTGATGCTTTTAAAATTCTTTATCACTACTTTTTGTTATTTTAATTATTTTTTAAAGATTTATTTATTTTAGAAGGGAGGGAGGAGCAGAGGGAGAGGGAGAAAGAGAATCTCCAGCAGTCTCCCCACTGAGCATGGAGCCCAATGCAGGGCTTGATCCCGTGATCCTGAGATCATTACCTGAGCCAAAATCAAGAGTCAGATGCTTAACTGACTAAGCCACCCAGGTGCCCCCCCCCTTTTTAAAGATTTATTTATTCTAGAGAAAGAAAGTTTAAAGATTTATTTATTTAAGAGAATGAAATTTTTTCTATTTTAATTATTATGTGTCTTGGTGTGGACCTGGTTGGGTTGATTTTGTTGGGAGCTCTCTGTGCCTCCTGGTTTGATGATGTCATTGAGTTCCCTTAATCTATTCCTTTTTTTTTTATTATTATTCTTTTTCTTTTTGCTGTTCACCTTGGTTGCTTTTCATTACTCTGTTTTCCAGTTCGCTGATCCTTTCTTCTGCCTCCTTTAATCTACTATGGATTCCTTCTAGTGTACTTTAAATTTCAGTTATTGAGTTCTTCATCTCTGACTGGTTCTTTTTTATATTTTCTTTCTCTTTGTTGAAGGTCTCCTCCATTCTTTTCTCAAATCCAGTAAGTATCTTTATAATGATTACCTTGAATTCTTTATCAGGCATATTGCTTATTTCCATTCCATTTAGGTCTTTTGCTGTGATTTTGTCCTTTTATTTTTTCATTTGAGAGATATTCCTCTGTCTGCTCATTTTGTCTACTTCTCTGTGTTTGTTCCTATGTATTAGGAAAGTCAGTTATGTCTTCTGATCTTGAAAATAGTGGCCTTATGAAGAAGAGGTCCTGTGGTGCACTTTAGCACAATGTCCCCTATTCACCAAAACCAGGGGCTTCAGGATTGTCTCCTGTGTGGTTGCATGTGCTTTACTGTTGTGGCTGAGGCTTGTTTGCATTCAGTCAATTTGGCTACAATGGCCCACTTTGCCTATTGTGGGCAGGTTCGATCCCTGTGCTATTCAGGGGTCAGTATGGGGCCACTATGGGCTTGTAGTTAGGCAGTGTTGGCAGTCAGACCAGATGCTTGCCCTTGACCCATTTGCTGGGACTGTAGTTGCACTGAGCAACAGAGTGCTTTCCCTGTATTGTCCCCTAAAAGGCTGGTGTTGGTGATAGGGCTGGCAGTCAGATCAATTGTCTGCCCACAGGCCATGTGCTGGGGCTGCAGGTGCAATGATCAGCAGGCCACTTCTATGCACTACCAGATATATGGTTCAGCTTCTGAGGCTGCAGTGGAACTGGTGTGTGTGGTTATTTCCCCCTCTCCCCAGGAGTCACTTTGGAGTGGAGCTGGTCCATGCCAGGGCTACTTGCATGATATGACATGGCAGGAGCTGCTTTGGAGGGACTCCTGCCAGGTGGGGCATGTTGGATGGGGTGAATCTGCAGAATACAGGGGTGGGATATGCAGTGTTAGCAAGACAGGTGGAGGGTGTTTGCACTGGTTCCCAGAGGTGTCCAGCTATTTAGGCTTGGGAAGAGGGGGAGAGAAGTGGCTCCCACCAGCTCTTTTGTTCTTGCAGAAGTCTCCTAAAGATCTCTGCCCCTCCAGAACATCTTCTGAGATTAATAAATAAATCCCCTTCACATATTCCCTGGGTGCTTTTCAAACTGCTACTTCTATGCTGTATCTCAGTGGGATTGTTTCTCTAAGGGTACAGACTCATTTTCCTATTGCCCTCTGGCTCTCCCCAAGTCAAGCCCACTGATTTTTTTTTAATAATAATTTTTTATTATGTTATGTTAGTCACCATACAGGATATGCTGTATTCTTTGATGCTTTATCCTTGATGCTTTACATCAAGTTTTTGATGTAAAGTTCCATGATTCATTACTTGCGTATAACACCCAGTGCACCATGTGATATGTGCCCTCCTTAATACCCATCACCGGCCTATCCCAATCCCCCACCCCCCCCTCCCCTCTGAAGTCCTCAGTTTGTTTCCCACAGTCCATAGTCTCTCATGGCTCATTCCCCCTTCTGTTTACCCCCCCTTCCTTCTTCCCTTTCTTCTCCTACCGATCTTCCTACTTCTTATGTTTCATAAATGAGTGAAACCATATGATAATTGTCTTTCTCTACTTGACTTATTTCACTTAACATTATCTCCTCCAGTCCTGTGCATGTTGCTGCAAATGTTGTGAAATCATTCTTTTTGATGGCTGAGTAATATTCCATTGTATATATGGACCACATCTTCTTAATCCAGTCATCTGTTGAAGGGCATCTCGGCTCCTCCCACAATTAGCTATTGTGGACAATACTGCTATGAACATTGGGGTGCATATGGCCCTTTTCTTCACTACGTCTGTATCTTTGGGGTAAATACCCAGTAGTGCAATTGCTGGATCATAGGGTAACTCAATTCTTAACTTTTTAAGGGACCTCCACACTGTTTTCCAGAGTGGCTGTACCAATTTGCATTCCCACCAACAATGTAAGAGGGATCCCCTTTCTCCACATCCACTCCAACATTTGTTGTTTCCTGCCTTGTCAATTTTTGCCATTCTAACTGGTGTAAGGTGGTATCTCAATGTGGTTTTGATTTGAATTCCTGATGGCTAATGATTTTGAACATTTTTTCATGTGTCTGTTAGCCATTTGTACTAGAAGTTCTTGCAACAGCAATCAGACAACAAAAAGGGATAAAAGGTATTCAAATCAGCAAAGAAGAAGTCAAACTGTCTCTCTTCACAGATGACATGATACTCTATATGGAAAACCCAAAAGACTCCACCCCCAAACTACTAGAACTTATAGAGCAATTCAGTAATATAGCGGAATACAAAATCAATGCTCAGAAATCAGTTGCATTTCTATACACGAACAATGAGGCTGAAGAAAGAGAAATTAGGGAATCCATTCCATTTACAATAGCACCAAAAATCATACGTTATCTTGGAATTAACTTAACCGAGACGTAAAGGATCTATATTCTAGAAACTACAAATCACTCTTGAAAGACATTGAAGAAGACACAAAAAGATGGAAAAATATTCCATGCTCATGGATCAGAAGGATAAATATAGTTAAAATGTCTATGCTACCCAGAGCAATCTACGCTTTCAATGCCATCCCCATCAAAATACCAATGACATTTTTCAAAGAACTGGAACAAACAGCCCCTAAAGTTGTGTGTAACCAGAAAAGGCCCCGAATTACCAAGGAAGTGTTGAAAAGGAAAAACAAAGCTGGAGGCATCACGTTGCCAGATTTCAAGCTACACTACAAAGCTGTGATCACAAAGACAACATGGTACTGGCACAAAAAGAGACACATAGACCAATGGAACAGAATAGAGAAACCAGAAATGGACCCTCAGCTCTTTGGGCAACTAATCTTTGACAAAGCAGGAAATAACATCCAGTGGAAGAAAGACAGTCTCTTCAATAAATGGTGGTGGGAAAATTGGACAGCTACATGCAAAAGAATGAAACTTGACCACTCTCTCACACCATACACAAAGATAAACTCCAGATGGATGAAAGACCTAGATATGAGACAGGAATCCATCAAAATCCTAGAGGAGAACATAGGCTGCAACCTCTTTGACATCGGCCACAGCAACTTTTTTTGTGACACATCTCCAAAGGCAAGAGAAACAAAAGAAAAAATAAACTTGTGGGACTTCATCAACATAAAAAGCTTCTGCACAGCCAAGGAAACAGTGAAAAAATCAAGCCCACTGATTTTTAAAGTACCCAGAGTTAAGCCCCACTGGTTGTAAATACTCAGGAATTTAAGCCCCACTGGTTTTCAAAACCAAATGTTATAGGGATTGGTCTTCCTAGTGCAGGTCCCTTGTGCCTGGAGTGACTGGTGTGCGGTGTGGTCCTATCCCTTCTCCATGCTTGTGGGGTTCCTCCCATTTGCGGTTAGTCTCACAGAGAGCTTGATTCCCTGCCATGTCTCCACCCTCTCCTAGTCCTTTCAATAGGGCCTCCTCTCTATGATAATTATGGAAAGTCTGTTTGGCTAGTTTTCAATGGATTGGTTGCATGGATGTGGCTGTTATTAAGGTGTATCCATGGGATGAGGTGAACTTACAATCCTCCTACTCTACCATCTCCCCAAAGTCTTAAGAATGGTTTTATATTTGATTCTCTCAGTCATATCCAGAATATCTGTCACATGGGACTGAGTTTTATGTTGATTTCTTAATTTGGCATCTCTCAGGACAAAAATCTACTGTAAATTCAAAGCACTACCCCTATGATGCATAGGCCCATGCTTAAAATAAACCAGGTAGGACCTTTTTACACCCAGAAGCCAAGCTGAGCCATAGAGATGTACTTGTCATCTCCCTGTGATCCTAGTGAGCTAAACCTTCCTAGTTTATACGTGCTTGTGTGTGTTCAGAGAAGGAGCACTGTTAGTCCCAGTTAGTTGCCTCTTTAGGGTTCAAAGCTTCATCTTTTGTACTTTAATAAGCATTAAAAGTTAAGACTTGGGATTTTACTTCAGGCCAAGTAAGATTTGAGATGGTCTTACCATTCCATCCTAAAGAACTATAAAACTCGAAAAAATATATGAGGCAACTGTTTACAGGTACAAACAACAGGCAGAGTAGAACCCTGAAGGAAGGTTTAGTTCACTTCACTTTAGTTGAGCCCAAATTCACAACAGTTCTGTCAGATGAACATGTTGTAGGGAAGTAGAGTCAAAGCAGAACAAAGGTCTTGCTGCTGGGGGGCAGAGATGAGAGTTTACGGCAGTTGAGGTAGCTTGAATTTGCAGATAAGGTTATAAAGGGAGAACAAACTGCACAGATAATGCAACAGAGGAAAGCAACTACCATATGATTTCACTTATATGTGGAATAAAAAAAAATCCAAAGCCAACCAACCAAACAAACAAAAGCAAAAACACACTCATATATACAAAGAACAAATTGATGTTTGCCAAAGAGGAGGGGGGTGAAGAGATAGGCAACACTGGGAGGAAAAAATAATTATAAAACCTGGACAAGATATTTTATAAACAACAACGGGAAGGCAATGGCGAGTGACTGTTGCGAACTGAATTGCAGTTCTCCCAAAAAATGATTATTTGAAGTCCTGACCCCCAATATCTCAGGATGTAACCTTACGCAGGTTACAATACCTTATAGAGATAATCAAGTTAATATGAGGTCATAAAATAGATCCTAATCCATAGGACTGCTGTCCTTACAAAAACAGAAAATTTGGACACAGAGACCCACTCAAACGGAGAACACCATGTGAAGATGAAGGCATTCTGATTCACCTACAAGCCAAGCAATGCCATATATTGCCAGCAAACCACAAGAAGCTGGAAGGGAGGCATGGAACAGACCCTTCCTCACAGCCCTCAGAAGGAACCAACCCTGCTAACACATTGATCTCAGACTTCTAGCCTCCAGAACTATGAAACAATACATTTCAATTGGTTAAGCCACCCAGTTAGTGGTACTTCATTACAGCATCCCTGAAAAACTAATCGAATAATCAAGAGGAGGCAGAAACTTTTTAGGAATTGACTCTTAGAGAGCAAAGTCCACTACGGTAGATTTGTGTATGTGACTTTTCACCCAGGGTGACGTCTCTCTCTATACATGGTGAAGCATAGTCTTAACTTTAAGGAATCAGAGGAAGAAATTGGGGCTGGAAAAGTTCCTGGAGAGTTAGGGAGAAAATTATATGAAGAATGGAGCCACAGAGTGGGGTAAGCACCTATATCTGCATATAAAGTCTGCCCAATACTTGGCTGATCACTGGGATACAAATTCATGGAGAAAACTTCAAGAGATTTGGTAAAAGCAGAACTTAAAAAGTCTGAAAGGATATTTTATCAGCTGAACACAACAGGGAAGATATTGTTTGGAGTTTAAATCCAGCCCAATGAACTGGCTAGAACAAAAACCAACACTCAACAGAGGAAAATAGCAGAATTCAAAGTCTCTGAAACATCATACACACAATGTCCAGGTTAGAATAAAATATTACTCAACTTACAAAGAAATGGAAAAATATGCCTAGAGTCAAGAGAGGAAGCATTCAATAGAAATAGATAGCCAAAAGAATGTTATAAACAGCCAATAAGGACTTTAAATCAGCTGTATAAAATATGTTCAGGACTTACAAGAATTTGTGATAATAAATGTTCATGGGAGGAATCTCAGCATAGAAATGGAAACCATTAAAAAGAGTAAAACAAAAAGACTAGAATTAAAGTGTACAATCACCAAAATGAAAACCTTAATGGCAATTCTTACTAGCATATTGGGGAAAGAAGAAAGAGTCAGTTAATTTGAAGATGTATCAATGCAAATAATCTAATAGAAAAACAGAAAAAGAATTTAATATAAATAAACATATTAAGTGTCATGTAGGAAAATATTCATCTGCTTAATACTCTTTTCATTAAAGTCTCAGAGGAAAAGAAATATGAAATGGTAAGAATATGTACTTGAAAATAATAGCCAAAAATCTGTCAAGTTTAGGGAAAAATAAGTGACAGAACCAAGAACCTCCAAAATCCCAATAAAGGTAAAAACAAAGAGAAACTCATCTAGGCATATCATAATCATATCAGTGAAAGCCAAACATAAACATGCAATCTTAAAAATAGTCTTAGAAAGAAAGATACATAATACCCAGAAAAACAGCAAAAGAAATTACAGCTAGCTTCACATTAGAAAGAATAAAGGCCACATAATATCTTTAAAGTGCTGAATTCACATTGTCAGCCCAGAATCTTAAATCCAATGAAAATGTCCTTCAAATATGATGACAAAATATTCAAAAAAAATTCTTGAGATAATCATCTCCAGCAGAACAGTACTAGAGAATAAAAAAGTTCCTCAGAATAAAGGGAAATGATAACAGTTGAAAACTCAGATCCACACAAAGAAATAATAACCATAAAAAAAAACGCAAATATAAAAGATTATACTTTTTCTTTGCTTAAGTTTTTAAATTTATTTTTTATTGAGATAAAATTCACAAGGCCACAATATTCACATTAAGTCATTTTAGAGTATAATCTTTGGAGGTTTTTAGTATATTCACAGTGACATACAACCATTACTGTGTATTTTCATATTTTTGTCACCCCCAACAGGAACTCCATTTCTTTTAAGTTGCCATCCCATTCCATCCTTTCCTAGCTATGACAACCACTAATCTACTTTCTGTCCCTATGGATTTGCCTATTCAGGACATTCCATATAAATGGAATCATATACTGTGGATTTTCATGTCTGGATTCTTTCACATACATAATGTTTTGAAGATTCATCCATATTGTAGCATGTATTAGTGCTTCATTTCTTTTTATGGACAAATAATATTTCATTATATAAATATACTACTAATTGTCCATTGATAAATTGATAGATAAAGTGGTTCCACTTTTTGGCTATGCTGAATAATATTGCTGTGAAAATTCATGTACAAGTTTTTGTGTGAATATACTTTCAATTATCTTGGGTATATGCAAAGTTCCATGTGCACTTTAGAAGAATGGCTGAATGTCTGTTAGGTCTAGGAGGTTTATAGTGTAGTTCATTTACTTTATTATTTTCTTGCTGACTTTCTGTCAAGTTGTTCTATCCAATCTTGAAAATGGGATATTAAAGCTTCCAACTATTATTGGTAAACTATTTCTCTCTGCAATTTTGTCAGTTTTGACTTCAGGTATTTTGTAGCTCTGTTGTTAGCTTCATATTTGTTTATAATTGTTATATCTTTTTGATGAATTGATCCTATTATCATTATCTAATATCCTTCTTTGTCTCTCAAAACAATTTCTGACTTAATTTGTATGATATTAGTATAGCTACTCCAGCTCTTTTTTGTATACTGCTTTCATGAATGTATTTTCCATACTTTTTATTTTCAACCTATTTGATCATCTAAATCTAAAGTGGTTTCACTTCTTTATGGAACATAAGAAATAGCAGGGAGATTGGTAGGAGAAGGAAGGGAAGAAGGAAGGGGGGTAAACAGAAGGGGGAATGAACCATGAGAGACTATGGACTCTGGGAAACAAACTGAGGGCTTTGGAGGGGAGGGGGGTGGGGGACTGGGATAGGCCGGTGATGGGTATTAAGGAGGGTACATATTGCATGGTGCACTGGGTGTTATATGCAAATAATGAATCATTGAACACTACATCAAAAACTAAGGATATACTGTATGGTGACTAACATAACAAAAAATTATTATACAAAAATAAATAAAGTGAATCTCTTATAGACAGCATGCAGTTGAATCATGATTTTTAATCCATTTACTCATCTCTACCCTTCAACTGGAGAATTTAATCTATTTACATTTAACATCATTACTGATAAGGATTTACTTCTGCCATTTTGCTATTTGTTTTCTATATGTCACATCAGATTTGTTCAATTCCTCCAACACTGTCTTAGATTGTGTTAAATATTTTCTAGTGTACCATTTAAATTCCACTTTCATTTCTTTTATTAGTTTTGAGTTATTTTCTTTCTTTCCTTTTAAATAAGAATCATCTGCCTTTTAAGATTTTATTTATTTATTTGACAGAGAGAGAGACAGCCAGCGAGAGAGGGAACATAAGCAGGGGGAGTGGGAGAGGAAGAAGCAGGCTCCCAGAGGAGCAGGGAGCCTGATGTGGGGCTCCATCCCAGAACCCTGGGATCATGCCCTGAGCCGAAGGCAGACGCTTAACGACTGAGCCACCCAGGCACCCCTTGAGTTATTTGCTTAGATGTCTTGGGTATTAACATATTTATAACAACTTTAATTTATTACAATCAACTTATAATTCAATACCTACTTTTACGTATAAAAAAACTTCCTCCTATATAGTTCTGTCCCCTCCCTATGTTATTATCATCACAAATTATATCTTTATACATTGTCATAGATTTATAATTACAGTTTTATATAGCTATTATTTAAATAATAGAGGAATAAAGAAGTACAACAAAAGTACATTAATACAACTTTTATAATTTCATATGTAGTTACCATTACTGGTGTTCTTTGTTTCTTCGTGTCCCTTCAAGTTACTCTATACTAGCAATGAACTCTCAGTTTTTGTTTATCTTGAAATGTCTTAACTTGCCCATCACTGAAGGATAATTGTGCTGGGTAGAATTTTTGGTTGACAATTGTTTTTTTTCCCCCAGCACTTTGAATATATCATACTGATGCCTTCTAGACCCTATGGTGTCTGATGAGAAATTAGCTGCTAATCTTATCAAGGACCCTTTGTTTAAAATGAGTCACTTCTCTTGCTGTTTCCAATATTCTTTGCCTTTCAACAGTTCCACTATAATGCTTCTTAGTGTGGATCTATTTGAGTTTATCTACTTGGAGTTCACTGAGACTCTTAGATGTGCAGATTCAAATTTTTCATCAATTCTACGATGATTTCACTCATTATTTCTTAAAATATTCTTTCTTCTCCTTTCTTTCTCTCCTCTCCTTCTAGCCCCCCAGTATGTGTGTGTTTGTATGCTTGATAGCATACCATAGGTCTTTTAGGCTCTGATGATTTCTTCCTTCTTTTTTCTTTCTATTCCTCAGACTGGACAATTTCAACTGACCTTTCTTTAAGTTCACTGATTCTTCCTTCTCACTGATAAAATCTGCTGTTGAGCCCCACTAGTGAGTTTTTCACTTCAGTTACTGTACTTTTCCATACAAAATACTTACTTGCTTCCTTAAAAATTTTTTTCTCTTTATTGATGTACTCTATTTGAGATATCATTCTCATAATTTCCTTTAGTTCATTGCAAATTGTTTCCTTAAGCTAAACATATTTAAAATATCTGATTTCAAGTCATTGTCTGGTCAGTTCAATGTCTGTGCTTCTTCACGGTTTCTGATGATTAACTTTCCTTTCCTGTGTATGAGTCAGACTTTCTCATTTCTTTGCATAACTTCTAATTGCTGCAAACTGGACATTTTGAATACTATGATACAGCAACTCTGGAAGATTCTGCCCCCTCCTTCCAGAGATTTCCCATTGCTGCTTGTTGTAGTTATTGCTGGTTGCTTGTTTAGTGACTTTTTGAGTTAATTTTGTAAAATCTATAGGTTTTGTCACGTGTGGCCACTGAAGTCTATGTTCCATTAGCTTAATGGCCAGATAGTTGATGGGGCATGGATTTCCCTTAAGGTATGGAACCTAGAAAAATTCCAGTTTTACATATGGGCTCTATGTGTGTGTATGCCTTCCACATTCAGCCACATAACTTAATCTCTGCCTTAACCTTCACTTCCTGCTTGAACAAAGGTAGAAAATCAGACAGAACTGAGAGCTCAGGACCTCCTCAGGTCTTTTTTGAGTGTATGCACTGTCCTGGGCATGCATATTTTCAAAAATATGTCAGAGTTTTTCCAACTTCTTATTCCCCAAAACATCTCAATTCTCAATCTCTCCTCCCAGCAGTTTTTATTAGGTATTGATTACCTTAACTGTTATCCATTGCTTCTGGCAGCAATAACTAGTATCTTTGCCTATAAACATTTTCGACAAATGCACCCTGGGTAGCTGCTACAGATAATTCTGTATTAGGCAAGATAAAGGCAAGCCTTTTAAGCTGACCTACCAAGTAGGCAACAGACAGATCAAAACCATTAGAAATTTCTTCTAATGAAGTCCATTCTGCTCCCTCTGGTGACAGAATATAAACTGTTATTTTTAAGGGTACCACTGAGCCAGAGTAGGGGATGGGATCACGGAGGTTTAAATATCACAAAGCTCACTGTACTTATTTTGATCAAGCTGGGTTTTCTTGAGTAAGTATCCCCTGGTTTCTACAAGCTTTTGGTTAGTTTCCAGAGTTCCTAGATGTTGACCCAGTCAATTTTTAACATTTTTTTCATTAAATTTTTTTTTTGAATGATAGACTTTCAGATTTCCGTACTCTGCCATTTTCCCCCTCACTTAAACTTTTAAAAGACATATGGGTCTCTATTTTCACCCAAGATAAAATAACAGGGATAAGATTTACTTTCCCACCTGAAACAACTAAAAACCTGAGAAAAAACATGAAACAATGTTTTTCAAGACACTGGATATAAGCCAGTGAAAAGAAGAGATCCTTGAGATAATGGAAACAAATGAAGTAAACCCTATGAAATCTTGAGCTGAGGACCTAGAGTGAGCTTCCTGACTATGGGGTAAAAATAAAGAAACCAAACAGAACCTATTGGACTTTCTGAATTGATAAGGTAGAGCTGAGAGTGGGGAGGCAAGGATAGCTAGAGTACATAGGTCAGAATATCACAAAGAAGAGAGCAGAGTGGGGGTGAGGGGGAGAGAGAAAGAGAGAACAAGAGTGAGAGGGCTCTCCCAAATATTCAGTGTTTATCCTAACATTCATGTCAAGGTTAGAAAGTAACATATTTGAAAATGTATTTAAAGAAATAATAGCTAAGAAAATGTATTTGAAGAAATAATAGTTAAGACCTTCCCAAATCTGGGGACAGAAACAAATCCAGATTCAGGAGGCACAGAGATCGCCCAACAAATTCAACCCAAGGAGGTCCACACCAAGACATATAATTATTAAAATGGCAAAAAATAGTGATAAAGAAAGAATTTTAAAGATTGTAAAAGAAAAAAGAACACAGTTACATACAAAGGAAATCCCAAAAGACTTTCAGTTGATTTTTTGGCAGAAACTTTGCAGGCCAGAAAGGTGTGCCATGATGGTTTCAAAGTGCTGAGAGAAAAACCTGCAGCCAAGAATTCTTTACCCAGCAAGGCTATCATTCAGATTAGAAGGAGACATAGAGAGTTTCCCAAAAAAAAGTTAAAAGAATCCATGACCAGGGTGCCTGGGTGGCTCAGTCAGTTAAGTGTCTCACTCTTGATTTCAGCTCAAGCCATGATCTCAGGGTCATGAGATTGAGCCCCACATCAGGTTCCATGCTAAGCAGGCAGTTTGCTTCTTTCATTCTCCCTCTGCCCCTCCCCCTGCTCACATTCACTCTCTCTCTAACAAATAAATAAATCTTGAAAAAAAAATTCATGACCACTAAACCAGCCCTACAAGAAATGTTAAGGGGGACTCTGTGAATGGAAAACAAAAACTACAACTGAGAAAGAGTGAGAAAAACAGGAAGCATAAAGGAAAAGGAAGTAAAAGATAATACCAAATATCTGAAACATGAAGGGGAGAGGAGTAAGGAATGAATTAAAAAATAAGCAACCATCTGTTTAATATAGACTGCTATATGCAGAAAATGTTATATATAAACCTAATGGTAACTACAAATGAAAAACCCAGAAATAAATATGCAGAAAAATAAAGAGTAAGGAACCCAAATATATCACTAAAAAAAACCCAGCAAACCATGAAAGAGAGCAAGAGAAGGATCAGAGAAAAACTAGAAAAAGACCCATAAAACATAAATATCTATCAATAGCTATTTTGAATATAAATGGACTAAGAGCTCCAATCAAAAGACACAGAATAACAGTGTGTTTAAAAAAACAAGAACCATCTACATGCTGGCTTTACAAGAGATTCATTTCAGACCTAAAGACACCTTCAGATTGAAAGTGAGGGGACAGAGAAACATTTACCATGCAAAGGGATGCCAAAAGAAATCCAGAATAGCAATACTTCGATTGGACAAAATAGAGTTTATCGTACTTTTTTTTTTTGAAAATTTTATTTATTTATTTGAGAGAGAGGGAGAGAGACAGCCAGCGAGAGAGGAAACACAAGCAGGGGGAGTGGGAGAGGAAAAAACAGGCCCCCAGGAAAGGAGCCTGATGCGGGGCTCGATCCCAGAACGCTGGGATCACGCCCTGAGCAGAAGGCAGACACTTAACGACTGAGCCATCCAGGCGCCCCAAAATAGAGTTTAAAACAAACTCTGTAAAAAGACAAAGAAGGACACTATATAACAAAACAATTCAACAAGAAAACAGAACATATATAACTATTTATGCACCCAACATGTGAGCACCTAAATACATGAAACAGTTAATAGCAAACATAAAAGAACTAATTGATAATAACACAATAATAGTAGGAGACATTAATACCCCACTTACATCAATGGGCAGATTATCCAAACAGAAAATCAACAAGGAAACAATGGCTTTGAATGACATACTGGACCAGATGGATTTAACAGATATATTCAGAACATTCCATCCTAAAACAGCAGAATACACATTCTTTTCAAGTGCATATGGAACATTCTGTATAATAGTCACATATTAGATCACAAAACAAATCTCAACAAATTAAAAAGGATTGAAGTCATACCATGCATCTTTTCTGACCACAATACTATGAAACTAGAAATCAACTGCAAGAAAAAAGCTGGAAAGATCACAAATACATGGAGGTTAAATAACATGCTATTAAACAACAAATGGGTCAACCAAGAAAATCAAAGAAGAAATTAAAAAGTATGTGGAAACAAACAAAAATGGAAATACACGGTACAAAACCTTTGGGATGCAGAAAAAGTAGTTCTAAGAGGGAAGTTCTATGGCAATACAGGCCTACCTCAAGAAGCAAGAAAAAGCTCAAATAAACAACCTAACCTTACACCTAAAGGATCTAAAAAGTAACATCAAACATAACCGAAAGCCAGGAGAAGGAAGGAAATAATAAAGATAAGAGCAGATTCCCTAATCTCTCTTTCTTCAGTCTCATTGTTCGTGTATAGAAATGCAACTGATTTCTGGCATTGATTTTGCATCCTGCCACATTACTGAATTGCTCTATAACTTCTAGTAGTTTGGGGGTGGATTCTTTTGGGTTTTCCATATACAGTATCATGTCATCTGCTAAGGGAGACAGTTTGACTTCTTCTCTGCCGATTTGGATACCTTTTATCCCTTTTTGTTGTCTGATTGCTGTTGCAAGGACTTCTAGTACTATGTTGAATAATAATGGCAAGAGTGGGCATCCTTGTCGTGTTCCTGATCTTAAGGGAAAGGCTTCCAGCTTTTCCCCACTGAGAATGATATATGCTGTAGGCTTTTCATAGATGGTTTTTATGAGATTGAGGAATGCACCCTCTATCCCTACACCCTGAAGGGTTTTAATCAGGAAAGGATGCTGTATTTTGTCAAATGCTTTTTCTGCATCTATTGAGAGGGTCATGTGATTTTTGGCTTTTTTCTTGTTGATATAATCTATCACACTGATAGATTTGTGAATGTTGAACCACCCTTGCATCCCAGGGATGAATCCCACTTGGTCATGATGGATAATCCTTTTACAATAGCACCAAAAAATCATACATTATCTTGGAACTAACTTAACCAGAGATGTAAAGGATCTATATTCTAGAAACTACAAATCACTCTTGAAAGACATTGAAGAAGACACAAAAAGATGGAAAAATATTCCATGCTCATGGATCGGAAGAATTAACATAGTTAAAATGTCCATGCTACCGAGAGCAATCTACGCTTTCAATGCCATCCCAATCAAAATACCAATGACATTTTCCAAAGAACTGGAACAAACAGCCCCTAAGGTTGTGTGGGACCAGAAAAGGCCCTGAATCGCCAAGGAATTGTTGAAAAGGAAAACAAAGCTGGGAGCATCACGTTGCCGGACTTCAAGCTATACTACAAAGCTGTGATCACAAAGACAGCATGGTACTGGCACAGAAACAGACACATAGACCAATGGAACAGAATAGACAACCCAGAAATGGACCCTCGGCTCTTTGGGCAACTAATCTTTGACAAAGCAGGAAAAAACATTTGAACATTTCCCTGGGAATGTTGGGACATTGGAAAATGTCCAAAACCTTGACCACTCTCTCACACCATACACAAGATAAATTCCAAATGGATAAAAGACCTCGATGTGAGACAGGAATCCATCAAAATCCTAGAGGAGAACATAGGCTGCAACCTCTTTAACATCGGCCACAGCAACTTTTTTCATGACACATCTCCAAAGGCAAGAGAAACAAAAGAAAAAATGAACTACACACAACAATATGATGAAGTTCATAAACATACTGTTGAATGAACACAGACCTCCTCCCCAAATACTCATAATTATTACTCCATTTACATAGTTTAAAAATTGATAAAACAAATACATGGTCTTAGAAGTCATAATATTGGTCACCTTGAATAGTAGCTTCCAAGGAAGGAATGAAGGGGTTTCTGGGGTGCTGGTATTATCTATTTCTTGATCTATGTGCCAGGTACATACTCGCTTTGGGAAAACTCATCAAGGTGTTCCTATTTCTGAATTTAGGTTTTAAGTCAATAAAACTTGCCTTAAGAGCCGAGATGCCCTTCAACAGATGACTGGATTAAGAAGCTGTGGTCCATATATACAGTGGAATATTACTCAGCCATCAAAATAGAACACCTATGTCATTTGTAAGTTGCTTTTTTTTTTTTTAGATTTTATTCATTATTTGACAGAGAGAAAGGCAGGGAGAGAGGGAACACAAGCAGGATTAAGAAGTTGTGGGCCATATATACAATGGAATATTACTCAGCAATCAAATAGAACGATTTCTCAACATTTGCTGCAACATGGATGGCACTGGAGGAGATAATGCTAAGCGAAATAAGTCAAGCAGAGAAAGACAATTATCATATGGTTTCTCTCATCTGTGGAACATAAAAACTAGGAAGATCAGTAGGGGAAGAAAGGGATAAAGAAAGGGGGGTAATCAGAAGGGGGAATGAAGCATGAGAGACTATGGACTCTGAGAAACAAACTGAGGGCTTCAGAGGGGAGGGAGGTGGAGGAATGGGATAGGCTGGTGATGGGTAGTAAGGAGGGCACATATTGCATGGTGCACTGGGTGTTATACACATCTAATGAATCATCGAACTTTACATCGGAAACCGGGGATGTACTGTATGGTGACTAACATAATAAAAAAATATTATTGTAATATAAATAAATAAATAAAGCAGAAATAAGTGATATAGAAGCTAAAATAAAACAACAAAAATAGAAGAGATCAATGAAACTAGGAGGTGGTTCTTTGAAAAGATCAGCAAAATGGATACATGCCTATCCAGACTCATAAAAAAGGAAAGAAGGAAGGAAAAAAAGAAAGAAGGAAAGAAGGAAGGAATGGAGGAAGGAAGGAAAAGAAAAGGAAAGGAAAGGAACAAGGAAAGAAGGAAGCGAGGAAACAAATACACAAAATCACCAGTGAAAGAGGAGAATTAACCAGCAACCTCACAGAAATACAAACAATTGTAAGAGAATATTATGAAAAACTATACATCAACAAATTAGACAAGATAGAAGAAATGTATAAATTCCTAGAAACATATAACCTGCCAAAACTGAAACAGAAAGAGATAGAAATTTTGATAAGACTGATTATAATCAAGGAGATTGAATCAGTAATCAAAAGACTCCCACCAAACAAAGCTCTAGAACCAGACTACCTCACAGGTGAATTCTACCAAATACCTGTAGAAGAGTTAATACCTATTCTACTCAAACTATTCCAAAAAATAGAAGAAGGAAAACTTCCAAATTCATTCTAGGAGGTGAGTATCACCCCAATACCAAAACCAGATAAAGACACCACAAAAAAGGAGAACTACAGGCTAATATCTCTGATGAACACAGATGCAAAAATCCTCAACAAAATACTAGCAGAGTCCAACAATAAGTTAAAAAAATAATTCATCACAATTAAATGGGATTTATTGCTGGGATGCAAAGGTGGTTCAATATTCACAGATCAATCCATGTGATACACCGCATCAATACAAGGATAAAAGCCATAGGATCATCTTAATAGATGCAGAAATAGCATTGT
>NW_024424452.1:80881317-81066542 GCF_017311325.1 Ursus maritimus
ATGCCATCCCAATCAAAATACCAATGACATTTTCCAAAGAACTGGAACAAACAGCCCCTAAGGTTGTGTGGGACCAGAAAAGGCCCTGAATCGCCAAGGAATTGTTGAAAAGGAAAACAAAGCTGGGAGCATCACGTTGCCGGACTTCAAGCTATACTACAAAGCTGTGATCACAAAGACAGCATGGTACTGGCACAGAAACAGACACATAGACCAATGGAACAGAATAGACAACCCAGAAATGGACCCTCGGCTCTTTGGGCAACTAATCTTTGACAAAGCAGGAAAAAACATTTGAACATTTCCCTGGGAATGTTGGGACATTGGAAAATGTCCAAAACCTTGACCACTCTCTCACACCATACACAAGATAAATTCCAAATGGATAAAAGACCTCGATGTGAGACAGGAATCCATCAAAATCCTAGAGGAGAACATAGGCTGCAACCTCTTTAACATCGGCCACAGCAACTTTTTTCATGACACATCTCCAAAGGCAAGAGAAACAAAAGAAAAAATGAACTTGTGGGACTTCATCAAGATAAAAAGCTTCTGCACAGCCAAGGAAACAGTCAACAAAACTAAGAGGCATCCCACAGAATGGGAGAATATATTTGCAAATGACACTACAGATAACAGACTGGTATCCAAGATCTACAAAGAACTTCTCAAACTCAATACGTGAGAAACAAATCATAAAATGGGCAGAAGATATGAATAGACACTTTTCCAGTGAAGACATACAAATGGCTAACAGACACATGAAAAAATGCTCAAAATCATTAGCCATCAGGGAAATTCAAATCAAAACCACACTGATACCACCTTACGCCAGTTAGAATGGCAAAAATTGACAAGGCAAGAAGCAACTGTTGGAGAGGATGTGGAGAAAGGGGATCCCTCCTACATTGTTGGTGGGAATGCAAGTTGGTACAACCACTCTGGAAAACAGTGTGGACGTCCCTTAAAAAGTTAAAAACTGAGCTACCCTATGATCCAGCCATTGCACTACTGGGTATTTACACCAAAGATACAGACGTAGTGAAGAGAAGGGCCATATGCACCCCAATGTTCATAGCAGCATTGTCCACAATAGCTAAATTGTGGAAGGAGCCGAGATGCCCTTCAACAGATGACTGGATTAAGAAGCTGTGGTCCATATATACAGTGGAATATTACTCAGCCATCAAAATAGAACACCTATGTCATTTGTAAGTTGCTTTTTTTTTTTTTAGATTTTATTCATTATTTGACAGAGAGAAAGGCAGGGAGAGAGGGAACACAAGCAGGATTAAGAAGTTGTGGGCCATATATACAATGGAATATTACTCAGCAATCAAATAGAACGATTTCTCAACATTTGCTGCAACATGGATGGCACTGGAGGAGATAATGCTAAGCGAAATAAGTCAAGCAGAGAAAGACAATTATCATATGGTTTCTCTCATCTGTGGAACATAAAAACTAGGAAGATCAGTAGGGGAAGAAAGGGATAAAGAAAGGGGGGTAATCAGAAGGGGGAATGAAGCATGAGAGACTATGGACTCTGAGAAACAAACTGAGGGCTTCAGAGGGGAGGGAGGTGGAGGAATGGGATAGGCTGGTGATGGGTAGTAAGGAGGGCACATATTGCATGGTGCACTGGGTGTTATACACATCTAATGAATCATCGAACTTTACATCGGAAACCGGGGATGTACTGTATGGTGACTAACATAATAAAAAAATATTATTGTAATATAAATAAATAAATAAAGCAGAAATAAGTGATATAGAAGCTAAAATAAAACAACAAAAATAGAAGAGATCAATGAAACTAGGAGGTGGTTCTTTGAAAAGATCAGCAAAATGGATACATGCCTATCCAGACTCATAAAAAAGGAAAGAAGGAAGGAAAAAAAGAAAGAAGGAAAGAAGGAAGGAATGGAGGAAGGAAGGAAAAGAAAAGGAAAGGAAAGGAACAAGGAAAGAAGGAAGCGAGGAAACAAATACACAAAATCACCAGTGAAAGAGGAGAATTAACCAGCAACCTCACAGAAATACAAACAATTGTAAGAGAATATTATGAAAAACTATACATCAACAAATTAGACAAGATAGAAGAAATGTATAAATTCCTAGAAACATATAACCTGCCAAAACTGAAACAGAAAGAGATAGAAATTTTGATAAGACTGATTATAATCAAGGAGATTGAATCAGTAATCAAAAGACTCCCACCAAACAAAGCTCTAGAACCAGACTACCTCACAGGTGAATTCTACCAAATACCTGTAGAAGAGTTAATACCTATTCTACTCAAACTATTCCAAAAAATAGAAGAAGGAAAACTTCCAAATTCATTCTAGGAGGTGAGTATCACCCCAATACCAAAACCAGATAAAGACACCACAAAAAAGGAGAACTACAGGCTAATATCTCTGATGAACACAGATGCAAAAATCCTCAACAAAATACTAGCAGAGTCCAACAATAAGTTAAAAAAATAATTCATCACAATTAAATGGGATTTATTGCTGGGATGCAAAGGTGGTTCAATATTCACAGATCAATCCATGTGATACACCGCATCAATACAAGGATAAAAGCCATAGGATCATCTTAATAGATGCAGAAATAGCATTGTCAAAGTACAACATCCATTCATGATAAAAGCCCTCAACAAAACAGGTTTAGAGGAAACATTCCTCAATATAATAAAGGTCGTATATGAAAACCTACAGTTAATATCCTAAATAGGGAAAAACTAAGAGCTTTCCCTCTATGGTCAGGAACAAGACAGGGATATTTACTTTCATCACTTTTATACAACATTGCATTGGAAGTTCTAGCCACAGCAATGAGATAACAAGAAGAAGTAAAGTCACCCAAATCAGCAAGGAAGTAGTAAAACTTTCACTATTTGCAGATGACATGATACTACATAGAGAGAACCCAAAAGACTCCTCCAAAAAACTGCTACAACTAATAAAGACTTCAGTAAATTAGCAAGATATAAAATTTATGTACAGAAATCTGTTGTATTTCTATACACTAACAAAGCATTAGCAGAAAGAGAAACTAAGAAAACAATCCCATTTACAATTGTACCAACAATAATAAGATACCTAGGAATAAACCTAACCAAAGAAGTCAAAGAACTCTGTATGGTGAAAACTATAAAACATTTATGAAAGAAATTGAAGATAACACAAAGAAATGGAAAGACATTCCATGCTCATGGACTGGAAGAAAAAATATTTTTAAAATCTCTTTACTAACCTAAGCAATCTACAGATTTAATGTAATCCCTATCAAAATACCAACAGTACTTTCACAGAACTAGATCAAAAATTCCTAAAATTTTTATGGAATCACAAAAGACCCCAAATTGCCAAAGCAATCTTGAAAAAGAAAAGCAAAGCTGGAGGTACCACAATTCCACACTTCAAGTTACACTATAAAATTGCAGTAATCAAAACAGTATGGTACTGGCACAAAAACAGACAATAGATGAATGGAACAGAATGAAAAGCCCAGAAATAAACCCATAGTTATATGGCCAACTAATCTTTGAGAAAGCAAGAAAGAATATCCAATGCGAAAAAGACAGTCTCCTCAACAAATAGTGTTCGGAAAACTGGATAGCTACACGCAAAAGAAAGAAACTGGACCACTTTTTTACACCGTACACAGAAATAAATTAAAAACATGAGACCTGAAACCATAAAAATCCTAGAAGAGTGCACAGGGCAGTAATTTCTCTGACATTGGATTTGGCAATATTTTTATAGATATATCTCCTGAGGCAAGGGAAATAAAAAGCAAAAATTAGCTACTGGGACTATATTAAAACTGAATGGTTCTGTACAGTGAAGGAAATAACCAACAATACTCAAAGACAACCTATGGAATGGGAGAAGATATTTGCAAATGACACATCCAATAAAGGGTTAGTATCTAAACTATATAAAGAACTTATACAACTCAACATCCAAAAAACAATCTTTTTTTTTTTTTTTACAGAGAGAGAGACAGGCAGTGAGAGAGGGAACACAAGCAGGGGGAGCGGGAGAGGAATAAGCAGGCTCATAGCGGAGAAGCCTGATGCGGGGCTCGATCCCAGGACCCTGGGATCATGCCCTGAGCCAAAGGCAAATGCTTAATGACTGAGCCATCCAGGTGCCCCCCAAAAACAAATAATCTATTTTAAAAATGAGCAGAAGACATGAACAGACATTTCTCCAAAGACGACATCCAGATGACTGACACATAAAAAGATGCACAACATCACACATCATCAGGGAAATACAAATCAAAACTACAATGAGATATCATTCCACACCTGTCAGAATGGCTAAAATCAAAGACACAAGTAGCAACTAGTGTTGGCAAGGATATGAAGAAAAAGGAAACCTCATGCACTGTTGGTGGGAATGCAAACTGAAGCAGCCACTATGCTAACCAGTATGGATGTTCCTCAAAGAATTAAAATTAGAAATACCCTATGATCCAGTATTCCCACTACTGAGTATTTACTCAAAAAATACAAAAACACAAATTCAAAGGGATACATGAACCCCTATATTTATAGCAGCATTATTTACAATAGCCAAACTATAGAAGCAGCCCAAGTGTCCACTGATAGATGAATGAGTAAAAAGATGTGGTATCTACACACAATGGAATATTATTCATTCATAAAAAAGGATAAAATCTTGCCATTTGCAATGACACAGATGGTGCTAGAGAATGCTAAGTGAAGTAAGTCAGAGAAAGACAAATACCATATACTTTCACTAATACATGGAATTTGAGAACAAAAATGAGCCAAGGCAAAAAAAAGAGAGAGATAAACCAAGAAACAGATTTTTAGCTTTAGAGAACAAACTGATGGTTACCAAAAGGCAGGTGGGTGGGGAGATGGGCTAAATAGGTGATGGGGATTAAGGAGTACTCTTGCCATGATGAACACCAGGTACTGTATGGAAGTGCTGAATCACTATATGGTACACTTGAAACTAATGTAACAGTATATGGTAACTTTACTGGAATTTTTTTTTAAAGACATATAGCAACCATAAATGAGAATAACAACAGACTTTTTGTCAGAAATAATGCAAGTCAGTGTACAGTGGAGTAAACCTTTATAACGGTGAAACAGTATTGTTATCAACCTAGAAACTCATTATCTAGCAAAATATCTTTTAAAAACTAACAGAAAATAGCCTTTGTAGAAATAAAAGAGCTGAAGTAATTTATTACCAACAGAAATGATGAAAAAATAGGGATGCCTGGGTGGCTCGGTTGGTTAAGCATCTGCCTTCGGCTCCCGTCATGATCCCAGGGTCCTAGGATGTAGTCCTACATCTGGCTCCCTGCTCAGCAGGGAGTATGCTTCTCCCTCTGCCTGCCAGTACCCACCCCTCTCTCTTACAAATAAATAAATAAATAAATAAATAAATAAATAAATCTTTAAAAAAAAGAAAAAAGAAAAAAATAGATATTACTATAGCTTCTATAGATATTAAAAATAAATTAAGAGAATATTATGAAAAATACATTATGGCACGACATTTGTAAAAACGTAAATGATACATGCAGTGGACAATGAGCACATATAAAATCCACAATATCACTAGTAGTTAGTAAAATGCAAAATAAGTCCATAAGATACTACCATTCACCACCCACTAGAATTGCTAAAATAAAAAGCCTGCAAGGATTGAACTTTGGTCCAAAATTTTATATATTGCTGATGAGAGTATAAATGATACAATTAAGAAAAAATTGCTTACTTCATATAAAATTAAACAACCATTTACCCTATGACCCAGCAATTTCATTTTTATATATATGTCAAAGAGAAATAGAAACATTTATTTACAAAATGAATTATGTGGAACTATTTATAGCAACTTTTATCACAATAACCAAAAAAAGCAAAAAGAATGCAAATACCCATTACTGGAAAATGGATAAACAAATTATTATATATTTTAAAAATTGAGTACTACCTAGTAACATAAAAAACTTGTTTATATATGCATCAATAAGGATTAATCTGACATATATTTTGAGTGAAAAAAGAAATCCAGATTTAAAAAGGTATATATTATATCATTTTATTTATAGTGAAGATCTAGAATAGTCAAAGCTGATCTATGATGAAAAAAATTAGATTAGTGCTTTCCTTTGGGTATCTAATTGACTGAGAAAAGGCATCAGAGAACATTTTAGAGTGATAAAAATGTTTTGTATCTTAATATATATGTTAGTTACATATCAAAACTCATTGACATTGTACATATAAGACTTATTTCACTGTATGTTACATTTTCAAAAAGTTATAAAACATTGAACTCTTGTTAATATAGTTGCTTTTTACAGCAGTATGGGTTTGCAATTATAATAACACTTCTCCTGCACTCCATACTATGCTGTGTAGGTTTTGCCACTGACTCACCCCATCTCAACTGTGAATATATCTTTGTCCCAATTCTATGTTCACTGACATAGTCATGTTAGTAGATTGAATTTGGCCATGGGGAAAGTATTCAACACTATGAAAATAAGCAAGTGTTATACATCTTTTTGTTTTGTTTTGTTTTGTTTTTGAAGAACAATTTATTAAACATTTGCCAGTATACTACTAACAAATATATAGAGGATACTGGAGCCAGGTTTTCCATTGTTGGAGAATGGATTTAAAATATGAGGAAAAGGAAAAATAAGATATATCCTGTGACATTTGATTTAAATTGAAAGTATAAGAACAAACTCGTGCTTTTTAATACATGGATACAAGTAGAATGAAGAATGTGTGTGTGTGTGTGTGTGTGTTGTAGTTAGTTTTCCAAGCTATGTCACTTGGGAGCCTACAAGTGATGGCACACTGGTAATAATAAGCACACACTGTGCCCATATCTTTGGTTCATAGTATTGATAATAATATTTAGAAACCAAGACCTCATTAAGAAATGATGATTTCAGGAGAGCCTGGGTGGCTCAGTTGGTTAAGCGTCCAACTCTTGATTTTGGCTCAGGTCATGATCTCAGGGTCATGAGATTGAGCTCCACTTTGGGATCTGGCTCAATGAAGAGTCTATTTGAGATTCTCTCTCTCTCTCTCTCTCTCTCTCTCCCCCTTTGCCCCTCCCTCACTTGTGTGCTCTAAATAAATAAATAATAAATAAATAAAATCTTAAAAAAAAATGATTCCAGGGCTAACGCAGGAAAAATACAAGCAAAGTCTGGAGTATCTCATTTATCTCTAAAAAAATACTCAAAGAAAGATGAAGACCTATTAAAAGATAACAGGGGAAGATAGAGGGTTTCTCCACTCCTCAAATCTGGATGATTCAAATATCTAAATAAATAAAGAATAATAATGTGTTATAATTCAGTAATAAAATTTAAAAATCCATGAGTCTGCCATCATAAAAACATAAAAATAGGAGAGCAAAGAATGTTTTTCCTTATAGTAAAATCTAACTGATAAATATAAAGAGACTGACAGAATTAGAAATTTATCACTGGATGCTAAAACTGGTAGGTAAAAGTCTGATGATAGCTGTATATTTATAGATTTTTTAAACAGTTCACTAAAATAACTTATTAATTACAAAGGGAAAATTTTTTAAGCAGAGAAACTTAGAAAACACCATTTTATCCAAGCCATCAAAGCTAACATAGCCAATTCGGGAGAAAACTGACATTATGTGCCTCCTAATAAGATTCACTGAGGAGAATACACTATCACTTCAGTAGTATTCTTGCCAAAAATGCATATACTGAATCTAACCATGAAGAAACATCAGACAAATCAAAACTGAGGAACATTCTACAAAGCAGATGGCTTAAAGTCTTTAAAATATCAAGGTCAAAAAGCACAAAGAAAGGCTGAAGAACTGTTCTAAATTAGACACTAAAGAGATGTGACAACTGAATGTAATTCAGGATCCTGGATTTGATCCTGGACTGAGAACAATCAGTTACTATTCAGGGCATTATTGGGACAATTGATAAAAAGGATGAGATGACATTATTGTATTAATATCAAATTTCCTGGTTTTTATAACTCTAATCTGATTATGTAAGAAGATGTCCTTGTTCTTAGTATACACACTCTAACATATTTAAGCATAAAGGGACATGATGTCTTTAGCAGCAATGTCCACAATAGCTAAATCGTGGAAGGAGCCGAGATGCCCTTCAACAGATGACTGGATTAAGAAGTTGTGGTCCATATATACAATGGAATATTACTCATCTATCAGAAAGAACGAGTTCTCAACATTTGCTACAACATGGACGGCACTGGAGGAGATAATGCTAAGTGAAATAAGTCAAGCAGAGAAAGACAACTATCATATGATTTCTCTCATCTATGGAACATAAGAACTAGGATGATCAGTAGGGGAAGAAAGGGATAAAGAAAGGGGGGGTAATCAGAAGGGGGAATGAAACATGAGAGACTATGGACTATGAGAAACAAACTGAGGACTTCAGAGGGGAGGGGGGTGGGGGAATGGGATAGACCGGTGATGGGTAGTAAGGAGGGCACGTATTGCATGGTGCACTGGGTGTTATACACAACTAATGAATCATCGAGCCTTACATCGGAAACCGGGGATGTACTGTATGGTGACTAACATAATATAATAAAAAATCATTAAAAAAAAAAAAAAAGGGACATGATGTCTTGATCTTGCTCTCAAAATTTTTTTCCAGGAAAAAACAGAGAGAGAGAGAACATGCAAGCAAATGGTAAAATATAAATGGTGGAAACGAGTAAAAGGTACATGACAGTACCTTAAAGTATTTTTGAAACTTTTCCGTACATGTGAAATTACACCAAAATAGACTTCCATTTGAGCCAACATAGAGTAACAGGGACTGGATTCACCCTCTCACCTGAAACAATTTTTAAAATGTGCAAAATACATTAAACAATGGTTTTCAAACATAGAATATCAGGTAGTAGGAGACAATGTTGCATGAAAAAAGGGAGACAAATCGGGAGTATTACAATTGTCCCACCTTACTGCCTGGAGTTAGCTTGTAAGATGCAGGACAAAGGAGGGGGAAACAAGCCCAAGCCCAACCCCAAGCCCAGTCGTTTCCTTGAGTTGAAGAGATACAAATGAGATACTGGGAAGGCTAATGTGACCAGAGTTCAAATGACAATGTACTGAAGAGGATCTTCACTAAAAGAGGGAGAACTGCCTTAAGTGTTCAGCTGAGTACTCTCAGAGTATGCATGTAAAGAAATTACCCAAGCCTGAGGAAAGAAACTCCCAAAAGAAACAGAGGGGAAAAAAATCTCAGAGCTCACAAATGGTCAGAAATAATTCATGTTCCCACTGCCAACATAGAAAAACTTCATTAATTCACAAGAGTACTGCTGTAGTAGTGGTGGAAAGTTATGCCTAGATAAAAACCTCTCTGGTGCGATCTAAGAAAGCTTAAAAGTATGCCTAAAAGAAATCAAACGGCTTTCAAGTAACTTAACTGTGTCCTAAAACACAGCTCGGGAATATTTATAAAAATATAAAAATGTCCAGCATTCCAACAAGGTAAAGTATAAAATGGTTATCATCTAACCCAAAATTATAAGACATGAAAAAAGCTAAAAAATAGAGCCCGTAATGAAGAGAGAAATAAAATCAATAGAAAAAAGATATATAAATGACATGGCTGACAGAATTAGTAGACAACAACTTTAATAGTTATTATAACTATATTTCATTTATTCAAGTATGTGGAAGAAAAGTTACAAATGGTAGAGAGAAGGATGGCATTAAAAAGACCAAATCTGTACTTCTTGAGATAAAACTACACTGTGTAAGGTGAAAAGTACACTGGTAGGTGTTAAAAGCAGTTTAGATCAGATAGAAGAAAAGATTAATACACTTGAAGACACAATGACAGAATCTAACCAAAAGTAAACACAGAGCAAAAGAAGAAAAAGAAACAGCATCGATCAACTCTCCAATTTGCATATCATAGGAGTACCCGCAGAAGTGACATAGGCCACAGAAAAAAAATTTTGAAGAACAACCAAATGTTAGCTGAAAGAATTCATTACAAGCAGGCCTGAACTACAGAAACTGTTAATGATATCCCTTCAATCAGAAAGAAAATACTAGATGGAAATCAGCATTTATACAAAGGAAAGATTTCGAGACATGGCAAATGCATGGATAAATACAAAAAGACTTTTTCTTAATTTTAAAATCTCCTTAAAAGATCATGGATTATTTAATAGGCAAAAATAAGAGCAGGGTGTTGAGTCCATAACATATGTAGAACTAAAATATATGAAAATGGTATCAAAAGGATGGGGGAGAGGAAATGGAAGTATAATACTATAAGGCTCTTACACTATATGAGATAAGGAACAATATTACTTGAAAATACTTGAAAATCCATACTATAAACCCTCAAGCAATGACTACAAAAAAAAAAATTACAGCTAATAAACCAAACCAAACGAAGGCGCTAACATGGAATTATAAATATTGCTGAAATAATCTAGAAGAAATGAGTAAAAGAAGAAAGGGGGAACAAGGAACAGATGGAACACACAAATAGCAACACAGCAGACTTAAACCCAATTGTATCAATTTTCATTAAATGTGAATGGTCCAAACACTGTAATTGTCAAATTGGATAAAAAAGTAAGACCCAGGGGCGCCTGGGTGGCTCAGTCTTTGGGCGTCTGCCTTCGGCTTGGGGCGTGGTCCCGGCGTTCTGGGGTCGGGCCCCGCATCGGGCTCCTCTGCTAGGAGCCTGCTTCTTCCTCTCCCACTCCCCCTGCTTGTGTTCCCTCTCTCACTGGCTGTCTCTCTCTGTCAAATAAATAGGAACTTTAAAAAAAGAAAAAAGGAAAAAAGTAAGACCCAATTACATGTTGTGTACAAGAATTCCACTTTAAATAAGGACAGAAAAAGGTTAAATGTAAAAGGAAGGCAAACTTATATCATGAAAACACAAATCAAATAAAATTATATCAAAATTTAAAATCACTAGACATGAATAAGCAGGAAAATGTGACTAATCTAGAGACAAAGCGGTCAATAGCAACAGATGCTGGAAATTGTATAAAAAGACCTTAAAACAGCTGCTAACATTATGCTCAATGATATTAAGGAAAAGATGGAACTAATATGTGATCCACTGGGAAAATCTCAGCATAGAAATAAAAACTAAAGTAAAAACCAAATAGAAAATCTAGAAAACACACTGGAATGGTAAAGTATCTGAAATAAATAATTTACTGGGAGTGTGGCTTCTGCCACATAATCCACAAAACAGGTCATTAAAAAAATAGTAAAGTCAAGTCCAAAGGGTTGCAAGACCTCAGAAGGGACCCAGAGTTGCTTGAGTTCTTGCTGCAGCAGTAGCAGGAAGAGGCAACTGTTGTCAAAAAAGAAAGAAGAAAATAGCTGAATTTATATTTTTCAAACTGAAGTGTAGGTTGGCATGGCAAATGGAAGCCTCAGACCCAAGGAGAGTCTGTACCCACCCTCGACCTTTTCTATGGGCCTTGACAAGTAATTTTGAGAAAGAATGGGCTCAGAGCAGGAGAGAAGAAACCCTCTGAGGTGCAGGTGAGAAGGGGCTGCTGAAGTCTCAGAATGAAGAGAAACTAAAAGAAACTCCATGATAGCTCCAATTGATTTTGACAAAAACACCAAGATAATTCAACAGGGAGAAGGAAAGTGTTTTCAGCAAACATGGCTGGACCAGCTGGATAACATCTAAGAAAAACTAACATTTCAACCCCTACCGCACACTATACACAAAAATATAATTCAACAAGAATTATATATATACACAATATATTATGTATGTTACTCCTAGAAGTAAAGACAGGAGTATATATTCACAAATTTGTGGTTGCCGAATATTTCTTACAGAGAACAAAATAAAAGCTCTATTACTGTCAAGAATCACCTATAAGAAAAAAAAAAAGAATCATGTGTAAGAACAGTTAAGAAAATAAAAAGGAATATCACGATCTGGTAGAAATATCTGCAATACATAGATCTGACAAAGAATCTGTATCCAGAATATATAAAGAATTCCTATAAACTAATAACATAAAGATAAACAACCCCATTACAAACTAGACTGCAGACTTGGACACATCATACACGCACAAAAAGGTATAAGGACATAATCTAACACGTAATTAGCACATAAGTTGTAAATATTCAAAACCATTATTTATCAGAGAATTCCAAGTTAAAAGGACAATGGAATACCACTTACTATTTCAAACCAACTAAAAGAGCTCAAATTAAAAAGACAGACAACACCAAATGTTGCTGAGAATGTGGAGCAATTGGAATTCTCATGCACCATTGCTGGCAGAAGTACAAAACAGTCCATCACTTCAGGAGAAAAGTCTGCCAGTTCCTTACAATTTTAAATATGCATAGACCCACATCTAACAATTGAATTGTTACATATGTAACCAAAATAAATGAAAACATATGCCCTCAAAAAGACTTGTATAAGAATGTTTATAGCGGCTTTATTCACAATAACCAAAAATTAGAAAAAATCTCAATGTCCCTAAGCAAGAGAATAAATGTATTTTAATTTATCCATATAAAGGAATACTACTCATTACTAAAAATATAAACTCTGAAACACGCAAAATGGATAAATATTAAAACACTGCCTTGTGTAGAAGAAGCCAGAAAGAAAAGAGTGACCCTAGTGTGCAATTCCATTTATATGATATGATATATGAACAGGCACGATTAAGCTATGGCGATGGAATCAGGTTGCTGATTGCCGTTTGGATGTGGGAACTGACTAGACTCGGCTTGAGGGAATTTTGTGGGTGATGAAAATGTTCTACACATTGACTGTGATGTTGTATATGTTTATCAAAATTCAGTAAAATGAATGCTTAAAATTTGTAAATCTCACATTATGTAAATTCTGCTTCACCAAATAGAATAAAGCTACGCTAGAAAACTTTTACAAAGCAAATAATTCTTTAAAATTAGCATTTCTTTGGAACAAGTTTTCATCCTAATATTTGTATATCAGTGAATCATCTAAAATTCATCATATATTTTGAATGAGATAAGGAAGTCAGTCTTTGAAAAAGAAAAAAAAAGCCCTCTAGTACTGAAACTGTACTGTGCTGCTAATCCCCTCCGTCTGAGGGCAGCTACTCCATCGGCTCATGCAGAAGTGCAGTGTCTACTTCTAGAACCCTTCTAGTCTTAATTTTACTTCTTACATGCCGCTGCACAGATATTGGCAATGCAGGCTAAGGGGCCATGTGACTTACCTGTAACATTCAGCAAATGCCTACTCCTCCTCCACAAGAGAGTATTGTTTTGTTCTGCTCTAAATCTTACACAATTCTAGATGAGGAATAAATATTTTCTGGACTGCCCGGAAAAACTCTCATTACTGCAATGCCTGATCATCTGTGGCTATTCCTGCCTCACGCAGTAAATGTCCTCCTTTTAACATTGAAGTTAAAAGCTGTTATGTGTGATAAAATGTAGCTTTAATTCACTTTATTGATGTATAACTAGGTCTTTGCTCTTTAACTCTTTTAATGCCAATATATGTGGGTTCTGCTTGCACCTAATGGGTATCACCTCTCTTGCAGAAAACACAGCAGGTGGAACAGTTAGGAGAGTGAGAATCATTCCGTTTATTTGCTTCTCTCTGACCTCACACCACAAACAGCAAATCCCAATTTCAACTGATGAAGCAGATTGAATTGGCACCACTTATTCTATATTAAGTTTTTTAAGTTCCCCTTAAGTGCTTAATAAATAAACTATTTAGACATTTCCACCAGAAGTTGTTTTCACCCTATAATCTGCCTGGATTTAAAATCAGGCAATCACACTCTATCGAGCAGAATTATAGCTCTTTTGAATGCAGCATTCATCACTATGTGCCTACAAGTTCTGTGTGTCAGTACAGTGTGAATCCATACAGCTCTCTCGTCCCACCTCTGAGAGGTGGTCACACAATTGGTGAAGAGAAACAGGTGTGAGAGCCTGAATCTGAGACATCTGTGGGTGGCTACTTGGAATGACACATTCTAGAAACACTCTACCATGAAGAAAGGATAAAGACGAGTACAAGACTTAATGAACAAAAAGTAGAAAGAGAGGAAGAGACTTAAGAAAATCTAGTCAGAGTTTATGAACAGGAAGGTGAATGAAAGAGGAACAGCCCCAGACACTCTCCCACAGGTCCAAGCAGAAAACTAGAAATATGCTGATGTCAGTAACACAAGGCAGGAAATGTCTCAAAAAAAAAAAAAAAAAAGTAACGTTACTAATGGACTCTAAAACGAGCTAAAAATACTGGGGGTTACTGACTTCTGGCAAAAGAAAGTGACATGTAGATTAAATTTTCTTCCTCCATTCAGCCAATCAGGGAGGGTAGGATGAGTGGGACGGCACTTTATTTTTTTTCTGAACAACATGAGAGGAAATATCATTCACCATCATTTTACCTATCTGTATGGTAGTAAGTCCCACTGAGTAAATGCTCACTTGAAAAAGGAGGCTTTGAGTTATGTCATATTAATTTTGTGAAGCCAAAATACTTGTTGGGAAATTTTAGAAAATCTAATAATATTCCTATTTATTTCTTAGTTCCACAACTCAAGGTCAGAAGAAAACTTTTATGACCATGTCATCACCATCACTCATAGTTCTGACCTCCTAATACTAGTCACCATCTACAGTGACAAGCCATGCTCTCTCTGAAATAGGGAGATGAGGCCCTTTCTCAAACCTTGATATAGCATTCTTTCCGAATGTTTGAAATTCTTGATCTAGCATATGCTAGATCAAGAAGTGATTAAAAGGGCGTGAATATTTCACTATCACTAGAGAATCCATAAATTTCCATAGTCACTAAGTCTTCTAGAAACAATCTTTTACATACAGTGATCGTCTTCTCTTGAACACTGTCTATAGTCATTACTTTCTTTATCTAAACCCCAGTAGTTTCAATCCTCCGTCTCTACGTAACATCCTGTATGGGCAAAACCAATACTGCTACTGATCCACCACTAACAAGACCAACAACACTGAGAGTAGATTCAGAGATGAACACCACTGTAACTGTCTTTCCCCTCCACCTTGCCTAAATACCCTCCACATTCCTAAATTCACCCACATTCCAAAAATGCAAATCTGTTTATATCACTCTCCTGTTTAAAATCTTCAGAACCTCTTAAGATCTTCAAGACAAATTAAAACTTCATACCATGCTGAGGGCTTCAGAGGGGAGGGGGGTGGGGGAATGGGATAGGCTGGTGATGGGTAGTAAGGAAGGCACGTATTGCATGGTGCACTGGGTGTTATACGCAACTAATGAATCATCGAACCTTGCATCAGAAACCAGGGATGTACTGTATGGTGACCAACATAATGTAATAAAAAAAAAACATTAAAAAAAAAAAAAAACAAAACTTCATACCATGCCACAGAGGGACACTCATGATCTGCTTTTTGCTCACTTTCCTGGCCTCATCTGTTGACTGTCCACATGATCACCCAGGTCTGTCCTTGCATGGGAAGCTTGCTGTTCCTGCACTCATCACACTGTCACATACTTTAACACTCTTCCTGAGGGATCCCTCTGGCGGGAGTATCAAAGCCAGGCCCACATCCAACACTCCAGTCAGGCTGATGTCTCCTTTGCTTTAACACTCTGCTCAAGAATCTCTTCTCCTTCAGAGAGTTTCCTTCTTAGTGCTCTCTCCTCAGTAATACACTGTCTTGCACTCCTTTCCCTCCATCTCTCCGCCTGCCCCCACCACAAAGGTTATGTTTATGAAGGTTTATATTTCCTCTCTGTACTTTCATAGCACTTCATGCATCACTCTTGTACAGTGCTCACACCACAGTGGCACCTTTGATTTTCTCACTCCTCTTTCTCCACTAGACCTCTTTGAAGCAAGGTCTCTGCTAGTTTATTTTTTTTTAAAAAAGATTTTATTTATTTATTTGACAGAGAGAGAGACAGCCAGTGAGAGGGGAACACAAGCAGGGGGAGTGGGAGAGGAAGAAGCAGGCTCCCAGCAGAGGAGCCTGATGCGGGGCTTGATCCCACAACACCGGTATCACGCCCTGAGCCAAAGGGAGACGCTTAACGACTGAGCCACCCAGCCGCCCCTCTGCTAGTTTATTTTTGTGCCAATAGTGTCTAACAGTGTAGCTCATCCATAGAAGGTATTTAATACGTGCAGTTTAAATGGAAAAAAAAAAAGGACAGAAAAAAAGAACTCATAAAAGAAGTGCTGTGTATTGAATGTTTATACACCGCCAGCATGCACATGGTGAGGCCCAAACCAAGATGTGATGGTATCTGGAGATGGTAGTTTGGGAAGCAATTAGAGTTAGATGGGGTCATGAGGGTGGGGTCTTCATGATGGGATTAATGTCCTTATAACAAGAGACACCAGAGAGCTTGCTCACTCCATGTGCACTGAGAAGAGGCCATGTGAGCATGCAACAAGCAGGCAGCCATCCTCAAGCTGGGAGAGGAGCCCTCACCAGGAACTGAATCAGCCTTCACCCTGATCTTGGTTCCAGCCTCCAGAATGGTGGGAAAACAAATGTGTACTGTTTAAGCCCCCCAGGCTATGGTGTTTTGTTATGGAAGCTTGAGCTAAGAGAGGAAGGAAGGAATAAACAAACAAATAAATAAATAAAAATAGGGATGACTGAGTGAACTAGTAGATATGCCCCTTGTACACTTTGTAACCAGCGGCTCATGGCTGCAGACGACCAGCCACATACAGAAATTCGGTCTGTGGTTCTTTACTCTGCAGGGGTAATTGGCCCTCCTGGGGAGTCACATTATTGACCTTGCACTCATTAGTACCCCCGCGGTCTAATCAGAACTAACAGCATAGACAAAAAAGAGCCATTAAGCAGATGATTGTCTGGGGTAAAGGCCACGAAGATCTCTTCCCTTTACTTGAAAATGTTAACCTCTCCTTTAGGAGACATATATGGGGATATTAAGGACTTATGTGAAGTCTGTAGTATTCATGAAATCCTAAATTATGAAATACATTCATAATAAGAAAAACTCCTCAAAATTGATTTAAACAAATAAAAGGAAACACCACATAACATAGTGGTATCTCTGCTTCCTTGCGTCCTATCCTACTTCCCCTCTCCACCAAAAGTCTATTCATTCTACCATTATTGAAGAGATTTTTCTAAAACCACCCTTCTTAAAAATTTCAGTGGTTCTTCATTGCCTTCATGATTCAATCCAAACTTCCTGGTACCCATGCTTTATAAAAATTTCAGTGGTTCTTCATTGCCTTCATGATTCAATCCAAACTTCCTGGTACCCATGCTTTATAGACCAGCATTTACCATTCTAGCCAAAGAGAATGATAGAAAGTCCTCTCTCACCTCTTCCCCTTCATATCTGCCTTTATTTCTACTTCTCACACCTATCCACCCCCAACCATCTATCCCCTAGTCAACCTCCAGCTCTTAGCTAATGTATCATTTTGCCCCAGAAGCTCCATCTGATTTGCCCAAGTTGAGTACTTACAACACACCCTCTAGTTCCCTCTAGAAAACTATAATCACATGTAATTTATTTGCTCATTTCCCCTATAGGCAAGACACTTCTATAGGGCAGAAGCTCTAGTATTCTCTATGCCAGCCATATGACTAGTGAATACTAGGTGCTTCTTGAATAACTCTTATTAAATGAGCACATTAATAGTAATGCTCTAGAACTTGTCAATAGTCGTAAGTCTAACAACAACTCTACATTTTATTTATTTATTTATTTATTTATTGGAGACAGAGAGAGAGCACAAACAGGGAGGAGAGTCAGAAGGAGAGGGAGAAGCAGACTCCCTGCTGAGTAGGGAGTCTGAAGTGGGGCTCCATCCCAGGACCCTGAGGTCATGACCTGAGCCGAAGGCAGATGCTTAACTGACTGAGCCACCCAGGCACCCCTACAACTCTACATTTTAATGTTAGTTTATGGTTTACTGAGTACTTTCACAACTCATCTCTTTTAAGTCTTAAACAACTCAGTAAAGCGGGGCAGACAATAATCAAACACTGTTAATTGCTCACTCTGTAACCATGTCATTTCTGTTTCATGCTGGGAGAGCCCTAGTTTTCTTCTGAAGTCCACTCCACCCCCAAGGAGCTACAACTAATCCTGACTGGTGGGAGGTAACAGTGGTGGTTCTATCAGCCTGTTTCCCTAGAAACAAGGTGTGAGGCAAGGCTTAAGTGTGAACATGTCATTGGGAGGTGTGATGCCAGAGCACAAAGGGTGAAGGAAGAGGGAAGTGACACAGAGAAGAATGGGAAGTAACTAAAACTTGATGCTTCTGGGTTGGTCACCATTTCACAAAGAGATACAAGGTTACTGGAGCACTCCTGATGTCTCCAGACAAGCTACATCAAAAACCCGTGCTTCCAGAACAGGCCAACACAGGCGGAACATCTACATACTCCCATTCTCTGTCTCCCACTCCTTAAGATTTGGCCCATAAGAAGTAATTGCTGGCATGGCGCTTCCCCTAAGTGCAGAAATGGTGGGAGAAGCCAGAGACTTAGTAAAATGGCATGAGCTTGCATGGACTGGCCAGGGTGCTGCTGTGACAGAAAACGTCCCAGGGCCCAGGAGGCAAGAGAACAGGAGGACAAACACTAAACAAGGCAGCTACAGCACAACTCCCAGGGATTGGTTTCAGGGATGGCATGTGGAAGTCTGCCGATAGAGGGGGAGCGCTATGGCAAGAGTTTTTAGAGACATTCTGAGAGACATGAGGACAATATATTATACATTGTATTTGATCGATTGGATAACTCAGGATGTATTTGACAATAAACAGCTTGCCATAATCTAATTGGCAGTGCTGTTTCTTTTGTGGTGCTATATAAAACAATGGTGCATCTTACAGCCAAGGACATCTTAGAATCTGTGGAATACAGCAGGCCATGTGTTTGCCTTCAGTCATTTGTGTATGATTCTGTGATGCTAGGAGCTGCAGCAGCCCCCCTGCCACCACGAGAGGAGATGATCTGACAGTCTGAGGATACAGAACAGAAATACGGAAAGAACTTGGGTTTTTCCAGCGAGGTCTCCTCCCCATCTGACAGATTAAGAACAGAGAGCTGATGTAACTTTTTCAGAGTCACACGGGCAGTCCAACAATGGAGCCCACACTTTAACTCACATTCTTGGTGTTCTTTCCCATACAACTACAGCACAATATTCAGTGCCCTTCACAACTGGCCTACTTACTGCCCAATCTGCTAATCTCTTCCCACGTGTCTTTCCTAGCGTCTAGTTTCTGAAAAGATTTCCTGAAAGCAGCACGTTTTCTCACCCTTCTCTAACATTTTAGAAAAGTTGGGGAAAAAATAGTGAATAATGATAGCCTACTAAAGATTTATCATGGAGAAAGCATAGAGATCTGGAGCTTTATCCCCAGTGTTTTTTAAAAAAGCAAAAATTGTATCTATTTAAGGTACATATCTCCAGCCTTTTAAGGTTCTGTATATGGACAGCAACACCATCTTTTCTTCAAAACACCTTGGTGTCACTGTCAAAGCCAGTGCAGGCTGCATGCAGATGTGCATTCAAGCAACGAAACAACCAGTGTATCAGGTACGCACTCACCAGAAGAGGTTCGGTGTGGCCACATGAGTCAGTGTGTGCCAGCTCAAATCCATTCCTCCACCTGGCTGCATACCCCCAGTCAGCTTGAAAGCTCACATTCACAGCTACCCAGTGACTTTTTCCCAAGTAACGCTAGGAAGTTTACAGTGGCTGGTTGTGGCTTGTATTATTTGTACTAGCAAGCATTTCAGCCCAGGTAAATTACTACATGTCAGTGGAAGTTTGAAAAATCAGAAAACAATGTCTATAATAATTCAGGCCCTGATTACTCTGAGATGGGGAAAATGATTTATCCCTAATTTTGCCAATGTGGCCAAGCATGAGAATAAAAACCCAAATAATCCAGAGAAATCTATTGATGAATCAATGTAATGACTTAGTAGATTAGTGCCTAAGAGAAAGGATATTTTCAAAATCCATAGGGCAAACAAGCTCTCCACAGAAACAAAGCAGCGGGTTTCTGCATGTGGGTGCCTCCAGCATTTGTGCATTTGCAGCTGGCTGTGAATAATCTGGGTCTCATTTCCCATCTTCACCACAGGAGCTGCATGGCTTGAGCTTCCCAAAGTCACCCTGTAGCAGCGAGTGCAATAAGACAATATCCCCAACATGCCAATCATCCCAAACTCAACTTAGCAAATTTCGTCTTTTTTCTCATTGCACCTAGCACCATGTGACATTCCTCTGGTACCTCCCTTTGATGGGGAGAGGGAAACTGAATACATTTAGTGATCCCCTTCTAATAAATGGCTCAGGATGGAAATTAAGCCAATGACTCTTTGTCTGAAAACTCCAAGGAAGCCTGACGTAAAGAACCTAGACCACTGTCCTTCTCTCCTAACTGGGGACCTGGAGTAGGGATGTGGCAGAGGCACGCCCACCACCTCACCTTCCTCCCAACTCTCCAATGACATAGAATTAGGTAAATATGTGTAAATGTGTGCAAGGGTGCTACAAGCCACCTGATGAAAGTTCATGAAATCTGGTCTTCTTAGGAGATAAACTGCAGGTGTTTAGTTCATTATGTTCTAAGCAGAACTGAGGGGGAAAGAGTAGAATATGATAGTGATTATAAGTGCACTTAGGGTCCTTTGCCGTGTGGGAGCTGCCAGGTGAACAGCTCTATTAGTCTTGCTTTTCTACTAGCCTCCTCATGAAGTAATCACATAAATGGGTTCTCAGAGTTCAGGGGAATCGGAAGACCAGCATTAATAAGAGAAATACCTTGAATTTTCTTCCAAGGAGCACCAATGGTTTTGTGGACATTATTACATTTACCAGACCTCCCAGGTCCCAGTGTTTCCACCCCATAATAATGTCAGCCCCATGAGGGAGGCAATTTTCCCTTACAAACAAGAAAAAAGCAAAGCAGAGGATTTGAGACTTGCCAGGTGTGGTTCCTGCAACTTCTGGAGCCCAGAATTGTAAAATCCTAGTCCATCAGTGAGCATTTCAGTACATTCAAGTTCTTTTAGGAATGTGAAAGGGAGACTGCAGTTGTCAACCCCCAAACTCCCTCTCTGAAAGGAAAACATCTGGAGGTCAACCCACATGCCAGTCTCCTCTTTTCCCACGCTTGCTCCCCCCCAGCTCTGCACACATACACCCTTGGGTAGCTCTGAGCTATTCTGGGCTTCAACCTCATCTGCCTTTCACATTAGGCTCTGCGTTAATTATGACGCTTCAGTGAAAACGAGCCTTCTGACAGTCTCAGGCATGGAGAATGGAAAGAGGAATAAAGGCAACTCCAATTATAGGCTGTTAGCCCTAATTAATGCCCACCTCCTGTGCTTGGTATTCCAGACACAATCACCCCACTACTGGGGAGAAGGACTCGATTCACTCTGTGGCACAGGGACCAACAATATTAAGCTAGTCACTTGCTAGTCCCCATGGAACATGATCTTTCAGGCAAAGAAGCAATTTATATGCAATAACCAGGAGGAACGCATAATCCTGCGTTTCTCCTTTTAAACTGTCTTTTGACATTCTTGTGGCACATCTTCTTTTAAGGGACAGAAAGTACAGCCTTTTAGAAACCAAAAATCCTTTTCCTTCTTTGGTTCTAGACCTGAAGTCAATCAAACAGCCAAACACACACACAGACACACACACACATGTGTCTGTGTGTGTATAAATTAAGTACTCTAATAGGCTCTGCAAGAAATACGAAGGCTATAAAATCGGGTTCCTCCTTTCAGAAATATGTCATAAGCACAAACCTCACTAAATCAGAATGTTTTCTGGGCAAGTAGTACTTCCCCGCTGCTTTCTGAAGGACTTCAGCAATTAATTCTGCAGGGAGTAAATTCCAATGAAGAACGAGGCTGCTGTACAGCCCCTGCCCGGAGCCCTATTTAAACCATTTAACTGCTCAAGTCTGCAGTGACTTCTGCTCTCTGCCTGTCCTCCCACTTACTTTTCTCTCTGCGGCTTCCATTCCACCCTTTCCTTCAATGCAGTTCCACAGATGGTCACCGAGGGCTGAGCACACAGTGACCCCGGGCCAAGAGCTGAGCAGATACCAAGTGAGCCACAGCCCGGGTTCCTTCATTCTGCAACTGCTCTCTCTGAACTAGCCTACTCCCCCACTTCCCCTTGCCCTTGACTCACAATTTGCCTACCAGCCAACGTGGTTGGAAGTTATCCTGCCTATTCACATGCTTATTCAATGATCATCTGTCCTATTAGAAAATAAGTTCCAAGAGAGTAGACTTGTCTGGTTTGCCTCTGTATCCTTGGCACTTAGCATAGACGTTAGTATAATGCAAAACGTATATCTGATAAATGAATGAGTGAATGGGTGGAGAATCACATGTCTGATTAATGTTTAAGAATATCAGAGCTATGAGAAAAGTTAACATAGCTTAATAAACAACCAATTAATACCTGTTGATAGAGAAGATACGGTACTGCTAAGAGTAGTGAATACAAAGATAAGTAGGACATTGTCTTTAACCTCAAAGAGATTACAATTTAGTAGGGGTGTGTGCACACGCGCGCGCACACACACACAATGCCATCTTAAGGATGCTTATAAGAATGCATATTAAGACACTGTAACAGTCACTGGAAGATACAGAACAGTCTAAATCTCAAGTGACGTATTACTTAAGTAGAGAGACTTACAGCATATATGAAAAGATAACTAATAATACCAAATACCAAATGCCAGCTGATACCAGCCATGTGAATCATAGCCTCGTGGACCACAGGAGGGAATGGTTACCATAACCCTTCTATAAATGGTTCAAAGACCTCCTTCTTCCTCCCCCCCTGTTAAGGGGCAGACCTGGCCCGTAACCAGGAAGAAGGTGCTCCTGACGATAGCTCTGCAAGTTGTGCAGGGAACCTCAGAACTGAGGAAATCATTTATCCCACTCACCTATTCAAAGAAGTCTGTTTTTTACCTTTATGTTCTTCAGAGCACTTAACACACTACCAGCTTGCTATAAATTACAATTAGTAACAACAGCATTTTTATTCTGGGTTTTATTATTAGAGGCATTAATTTTTAATGTTTGCTGTACTCAGATATGTGTGGAAGACTTGAAATGTATTTAGTAACGATAACTTCCACCTTCTAAGCTCTAGTGGTAGTCTAGTGGGAGATAAGCAGACTACACCACATTTAATGCTCTGAGTAGAATAAGGCAATGAGAAAGAACAGGACAGTGAGGGGGAAAGCTTTGAGCTGTGAAAGAAGGTACACTCTGTAGGATCAGAGACCCATCAGGCCTCCACCTGCAAATCAGGGATACGCTCTGCAGTCTGAAAGGTCTCTCTCTGGCCTAGCCTGGCAGGGCAGACTCTCATAACCCCAAGGTAAACAGGCTCAGAAAGACTCACTCTGCATTTAGAACTGAACATTCTTAAGGGGAGCTGAGAAAGACACTTTCTGTGGTGAGGAGGTACGAGGGCCCATTGTATTCCTCCCCACATTTCCAGGCTACAGGCCTTCTTGGGGCTCTGAAGGCTGGTGATTCCCATCAGTTCCAGCTCAGGCTGACAGACCACCCACTTCTGCTTCCTTCCCCAGGCCAGAGTAGGCTGGATAAAAAGGCTGTCCCTTGTTTATATGGCAAGATGGCGGTAGGGGTGAGCAGGTGATGTCCAGGTTCTACCCCCAACCCCAGTGTGGTCTTGGATATCAGCTCTTTCAGCTTAAATGATGTTTTCTCAACCCTGCCCTAAAGACACTTGGCCCCAAACTCTTGATAAAGGTGTTTCATCCCATGCAGAAGCTGCCACTGCATTTCCACAAATGAGTTTGTGATGGACCTAAATCAACCTTTGAACTTGGTGCTTGGCCAAAATCTGCTATTCTGTCTGACTATGGCCAGTGAAAGGCTAAATAACCAAAGGCCCACTTCAAAATAATTTCCAAGACCCTTGAATGTATGTGTGATCAATGATTGTGTAATCATGTAGCTCATCAGCTTTTCTGGTCAAGATAATCCCTTCAGTTTAAAAAAAAACAACGGTCATGCCGTTTGAATTTATTGTTAACATCTGAATATTTACTTTCAAATATAGGAAAGCACTGCACACGGACTTTGAAATGAACATCTCCTTAAGTGCTTTATGTGTTGAAATTTTACCGTCAGTTATGGTTTAAATATACATTTATTACTGCAAGGGTAAAATGCTTCAAAAATTAATGGTCATTGTGAAAGCTGTTAATTTTAAGAACAGAACTAATTATTTAAAACTTTCAAATTGCTAAATAAATGGGAAAATGAGAAAATTAATGGGGAGTTAATATGAGTGTGTTATCTGGACAGTTTTAGGAAGAGCACTACATCCTTTTGCAACTACAGATGTTTATTACAATATAAATAACCATTCAAAGTAGAGTAATAGATTTTAAATTAAATTCTATTTCTAATCTTTCCTGATTTTTAAAAATATCTGGCACTTATAACATTAAACAAAATAATCTTGAAGAAACGTATCTGCTATTTATTTCTTTTAAGCCATGCTTCTTACTGGTCCACCTACCTAAGCTGAGCATTAGCATAGTTGTATAACTTGGTGGTGGCTTTATTCAACATCAGGCCAAAATGTGTATTTCATGTACCTCTTAGACTTCTGTCCATGACCTCCCCTGTCAGCAAGGATATAACCACTTACCAAGGAGGTCTACACGATGACCCTAAAACAATTACTAAGGGATCTCTCCAGGTACAGGCTCCCCACCCTGCTCTTCTCCCTTGCTGATAAGTTTCTGTTATAAGGACCATCATCTGCCTCCATCACATTCTGTAGGCCAAGCCTATGGTTACACCTTTCCAGAACAGGTGGCCCCACCCTATGACATTCATTGGAAACAGCTTGTAGAGTACCTTCTTCCTCATGCTTCTGTCCAGAAATTCCAGGCCCTCCCTCCTTGCTCCTGCCCAGTTCAGGAGTCCAGGCTCCTCCCCACTGCTGTCTCCTCTGCTCTCAGCCAACACAACAGACGCATGCTTATGCCTGAGGGGAAGACCAACAAGCCTGTTTTTGTCTAGGGTGTGACATGTTTTACATTTTTACTGACCTCCAGGGTTGAAGAAGATTTGAATTTGGAGATCACTGTCTTTGTTTCACTGAGTCAACATTAAAAGAAAAGCTGAGTCCACACACGACCAAGAAGAAAAGCAGCAGGCCTTGACTCCCGCTCCCTCAGACAGGGCTGTGGGGCTCCACAGACACACTTCTGTGACCCAACCCTCCCGTGCCTTCCATCACGGCTACCTCCTTGGACATGTTACGACCTGCACTGGCAAAGCGTTGCCTATGCAACCTAGAGCAGTAAACATGCCAGTGTAATTAATGTCTTAACAACTTATTACAATCCTCAGATAATTAATCACAAAAGCTAAACATGCTGTCTCACCCTCCTAATGTGCTAATGCTCTAATTATTATGCCTCAATTAAGAGGAAGTCAATGCTCCTTGCTTAGAAGTGCATGCTTAATAAGGGCTCATGCATGGCTCCAGCAAACAGTAGCATGTGTAGGGAGGGAAGAGAAGAGACCTTTTTAATGAAGGTTTATAGGCAGCTTCAGGCAAGAAACTGACAGCCCCCTTTCTTGAATTTTATCCTCGGATGAACCCTGACTTCTGTGAATATACCAGGGCTTCGGGATGTCTCCCAGAGCGGGGGAACTCTTCCAAGTGAAGGTGTGCGTATGTGCTGGACATGTGTGTGCACTATCTGACATTGTACGGAGCAGTCATTCCCTTTAAGAGATTCATGTGTGAGTGTGGCCCATGTGGCTGCCCACCTCCTGGAAAACCCAGGACTCAGTGTATCTGTCATTTGGGGAAGGGGCTCCAGAAGTGAAGCATCTCCCTCCAAATTAGATCTTTCACTTGCCACTAAATTGTCCTGAATAGTGGTTTTTCTTTTTTTTTTTAATATATTTTAAACTTTTTTGAAATAGATTTTATATTGTCATTTAAGGACATACACATCCATAAATACACAATACTGAAACAAAGTTTCCCCCCCCCAAAAAAATTCATGAAGACACTTTGATATTTTATAGTCTGTTTTATTCCATTTTTTAAAATTCCTGGTTGCAGCCCACTAAACTGATCTTATAACCCACTAATATATCTCAATCCAGAGGATGGAAACACTGGTCTAGAAGCTAAACAGCCCAGAAGAAGGCTCCCTTTTTTCTAAGGCTCTCAACTGACTTTGAGGCTGGGATCTCACTTCCTAGTCCTGAGGGTCATTTATTAACCCATTGACAAATAATGACTGAGCAGTCATATGTCTCTCACCTCCTGGAGCCTCGTCCATCTGCGGCCTTATCTGGCTACTTAGAACTGGTGGCAGATCAAAAATGACCAATCAGTCTTGAAGCCTAACTATACACACACACACACACACACACACACACACACACACATACACACACACATTTCACAGGTTTCAAGATAATTGTGACTTTAAAAAAAAAAATGGTTTGAGACCCAAAGTCTTAGAGGACTCATTTAATGTAAATAGAACTTCTGAACCACTCTGAGTATTAAAACTAAGATAAGCTAGAGATCACTCCAGCCTTTGGTTGGAGCCATTTTGTTTTTTGTATTTTTCTTTTCATTTAACCACTATTGTAATGTTCTCTCTTTAATACCACATGCACCACACCAGAGTGTAATCTGGTAGGAAGAAGCTGGCATAGCTTCTCCTGTAAGAGCTATTGCACCTGAACCACCCTGAGTTCACTCCTTTGTGTCTGTCCCTGGATTCTGCCCACTAACACACTCCCATCCCTGTGGCTGCGACAAGTCTACAGGGTAGCACTACTAGGACTCCATAATCCTACAACAATTCATAATTAGAAGACCACTGTATTCCTCTTGTGCTAGACACTGGTTTTGGAGCTTTGGGAGGTACTGAGAAACATCAGACACAGTTTTAGCTCTTTAACAGTTTACAAATTCCTTGGGAAGATGAGACATAGAAACATTAAAAAGAAAAAGCTCTTACTTCCGAGTATTTGATAAATGGCCCACAAATAATATTTGTTTAGAAGACAGACAGATTTCTGAAGTGCTCAACAAAGTCTTCCTAGAGTAGTGGCAGCTAGAGCTGGCCCTTGAAGGAGGGCAGATATCACTTTGCAGATCTATAAATCTTGGAGTCATCTCTGATTCTTTTTTCTTTTATATGCCCATCCGAATTCTACCAGCTCTACCTTCGGAATAGATTTAGCTACCTCTTGGCCAAATCCATCATCTCCCACCTGGATAATTGTATTTGCCTCTTAGTCTCTCCACTTCTGGGCTTGCCCCCACTACAGACTATTTTCCACATAGGAGTCAGGAAACTCCAATTAAAACTTAAGTCAGGCATGTCACTCCTCTGGCTTCTCCTCTCCTTCCTTATAGTACCCTACAAGGCTCAGATGATCTGTCCTTCTGCTTTCATCTACTACTATTACTTTCCTCCCACCCCCTATTCATACTGCTTCTACCACACTGAGGCTTTTAATATTCTCCAAACATACCTGATACACTCTTGGAGTTCTCAGATGACTGCCTGGCTCACCCTTACCTCCTTTAGGTCATTGCTCAAATGGCATCTTCAGTGAAGCATTCCCTGACCATCTCTGCCCATTAATATTGCAGCCCCCTCCCCCATAACTCTCTAATACTCATCTCTGTGTTATCTTTCTCTGTAACTCTTATCACCTCTTTTTATCACCACTGACATATTACTTGTTTATAGTGAGTTCCATTTACTTAAATGTGAGCTGAATAAAGGAAGAAGTTTTTGTCTGTTTTATTTTTGCACAACACCTAGAACAGTGCCTGGTCTGTAATTGGGGTGGCTGGGAAAGAATGTTGGGGCAGGAGAACGGTGTGAACAAAATCACAAAGTGGGAAACCACTAGGTGTGGTAGGAACAGAGGCAGTGAGGAGGCTCACCTGACAGGAGTGGAGTTTCACCTTGTAGGAAAGTGGAAATTGAAGCTGAAAAGGTGAGGATTAGGGTGCCTTGTCTTCCAGGTTATGAGGATAGCCTCACCCCCATCCAGGACCCTCTGCCACAGCCACAGAGAGCTGATGTACTCTTAACATCTATTAACAACTCCAACCTTTTTGTCAGGAGGAACTATTTTCATTTGCCTGAAGTCTTACATCATTCTGACTTGGAGCATCCTGTGACCACAAATAAGAATAAAGGCTGCCATGGACAATATATCAGCCACTGCTTCATTGGCAGGAAATTCAAAGATGGCTTCAATTTTCAGACAGTGGATCATGAGATAGACAAACACTGTGCCACTCACCTAAGTGTCTTCCCAGAATTCAGCATGCTCCCCAGGAGAACTGCTTTGGGAAACAGAGATGTCTTTGGACTTAGATGCAAGGTCTGTGGGATATGTAGAAGCAGAGCCCAGGGAAGTGAGAGAAAGCTTTCAGTCAGGGTATTTTGAGAATGGGGTGGAATCTTCCATGAGTTTAGGGCCCAGACGCCTTCTCCACCCTGTCATTGCCCTGAACAGATTCACCTAAGCCATTAAGAGAAGAGCAGGATTTAGTTCATCCAGTGAGTGAGTGAGCATGAGTGTGTGCATGCGCGCACATGCACACATACAGGTCCCTGCATGTGTGAGTCATCGAGAGCCCGTGAAATAAATCAAGAATTGGTTATGTAAAACAGGAGCTCTAGACTGACAAGGAAGATGCTACTTCCAGGATCTCATTAAAGCAAACTGTCTTCCCAAATGGTCAGCTCCAGACTCTCTGACTGGCAAAGAAGAGGGCAAAGTGGTGAACTCAAGAGGACAAAAGACTTCACCAGATGCTGACCCTTGCTTGTATTCTTGTTCTCCATTTACTAACTACATACCGTAGGGCAAGTCAGGAGACATCTGAGTCTAAGCTTCCCCCAGAGTTATAAAGGGGGTAATAATTTCTGCCTCACAAAATTGCCATGAGGTTCATATGAGGCAGTGTCCATGGACATGCTTTGTAAGGTGATGTATCAGCTAGCTATTGCCAAAAAAAAAAAAGTACTGCATAACAAAACACCCACAAATTCAGTGGCTTAAAGCATTAGTTTCTTCTCCCTGATGTGTGGGTTGGCTGATTCAGGCTGAGATCAGTAGGGCTTGATTGGGCAGCTTTCTTAATTTCAGCTGGCTTTACTCACATGTCTCATGGTCAGATTGGAGTCAACAGGTCTAGGCAGGGCTCAGAGAGGCAAACCAACTGTGGTCCATCTGTTTCTCATCCTCCCCCTGAAATCAGCCAGCTAGCCCAGGCATGTTCTTCCCATGACCATGGTATAGGCATAAGAGGGCAAGTCCAGTCACACAAGAGCTTCTCGAGCCTTTGTTCACATCATGCCTGGTAGCATTCCATTGGCCAAGACAAGTCACATGGGTGAACCTGAAGTAAGGGGTGAAGGGCATAATTTGCCTCTGTGATGGGTGAAACTGGAATGATTCAAGGCAAAGGGCATGGATGCAGGGAGGAGAAAAGAGGATTGCTAGTATAATCTACTATAAGTATTTTTTACATGCAAGACATTATTGCTAATATGTTCAGGAGAACTGGGTAAGGAGAAATCTTTCTGGTTTCTCAATGTTGGACTCTTCCAAATTCCAATGGATCATTCTTTTCTGCCATCAGCCCCCACTCTCCAGTTGGTCAAGTTCAGGGAAAATATTCATTATCAGCCGTCAAAGAAGGTAGGATAGGGTACAGGTTTGGTGGTCAGATAGACCAGGATTTAAGTCCCTGATCTGCCACTGCTACATGATCTTGGGTAAATTATTTAACTGCCCTAAGTCTTAGTTTCCTTATTCTTTTTATGATTATGATTATTTTTATTTCCTTGGTTATCTATCCAAGCTCATGGCTTTAAACACCATCCATATGCTGATGATGCTAAAATTTATACTTCTAATGTGAACTTCTTCCCTGAACTCCATATTTGTACATCTTCTACTCCATATCTATACTTAGATATCTCATCAGCACCTAAAACTGAACATATCTAGAATTGAGCTTCTAATATTTCCCTAAATCTGCTCCTCCTGTCCTCTTTTCTGATCTAATTATCTGGCATCTGCTAATTGATTAGACCCTAAACCCTTATTATCATCTTTCTTTTATATTCTATATTCAATGTGCAGGGAAATCCTGTTGTCTTTACCTTAAAATATATCCTAAATGCAGCCTCTTCTCACGAAGTCCAATTCTAGAACCCTTGTCCAAGCCACCATCATCTCATGCAGACTACTGTATGAGTTTCCTAATTTTTTCTCTGCTCCACACACCTTCGGTCAAGCCATTAATCAGTGAGTCAGACTGCATTTCTCACTTACTCAAACCGTCTGATGGTCTCCCAACTCACTCACTGTAAATGCCAGATTCCTAATGGGTGCCTATAAGGCATTATGATCCTGCCTCCAGGTATTCTGCTCTCTGCTCTTTCCACTCTGCTCTCAGCCACAGGGCCTCCTTGCTGTTCTCTGGGACTCTGCACTTGAGGCTTCCCGTCTCTGCAATCTTCTTTTCCACAAGTACTTAACATGGCTCACTCTCTTCTTCCTCCAGCTCTTTATTCAACATTCACCTTCTCTCTGAAGCCTTCCTGGCCATCCTGTCCTTCCCTGTCCTATTTTTTTTTTTCTTTAAACCTTATCACTATCTCACTCACTGATCATTTTATTTACTTATTTTGCTTATTATCTGTTTCAACTACCAGAAGGTAAGGTCATATGAGGTGGTATTTTTGTTCTTAATATACATTGTTGTACTCCCTGTACTTAGAACACTAACAGGCACATGATAGGTGCTCGATACATGTTCACTGAATAAATAAGAATATTGTACAGATTACATGAGATAATACATGTAATTTAGCATATTATCCAATACACAGTACATACTCAAGAAATGAACAACTCACAATAAACAACAAATAAATGCAAAGCCCTGGGATTCTGAGGCTTAGATCTGACTCTAAAAACTGTGATTTTTTACTAATGTTCTCTGATGTGCCTTTTCACGGGGGCCCAAATTAGCTCTCTTCCCCCAGTACCTGGCATGCACTTGATGCCCAATATACTTTTATTCAATCCAACTAAAAGCAGAGGAGTCGGAAGTTGTGGGTGGTTGGCTAGGTTGTTCCCTCTGGTGCTCATCAGAGTCTAAAGAGAGCTGTGCTCTGAGAGAAGTAAGTGAGCATCGGGACTGCCCTGGGCCTGACATAGTCAGCTGCAGGATTTCAAACTCAGTGTGCACTGCAGAAACAGCCCAGTGGGCTCTTACATAGGTAGACAGATGCCTGCCTATCCCACAAGCTCTCTTTCTCCAGTCTCCAGGTGTCCCCAGAAAATCCTATTTCTCATGAGGGTGAAAATCCATTTATATTTATAGTTATCCTAAGAATAATAACCACCACAGAAAAAATTATATATGTCTATAGAGTTAATTTCCTCTTAAAGTCACAAAGTACAGAGTATGATTCATTCTCCCAACAGGAGACTGACAACTGGGTGTTTCTAGATGTGCTTGATGAGGCTCCAGCTTAATTCCCTGCCACTTCACTTACCAAAAGGAGAAAGGATGATGCATCTGTGAACAGCATCTCTCCTCTCAATGATGCATAAAAGTACCAACAGAGGTAACTCCAACATCACATTCCCAAATCTGAGTTCCTACAAAGGCAGCTCTGCTTGGGGGCATGTTTTCATTTCCTGCTACATAATTCAGCCTCTACCTCTAACTTGTCTGGTTATGGCACGGATTCATCAACACAACATGCAATTATGGAGCATCTACTATGTGCTTTGCACTGGGGCTCAGGTTGCAGAGCCCAGATATGATCACAGTAGAAGCTCAATAATAATCGTAGAATTAAACAATATGAAATAAACCAAGAAATTTACAAGGTGGTATGTGATTAAATGTCTGGTAATAACACATGGACATTAGTTCATTAGCCATAGACCATGTTGGCAGGAATCCCCAGAGAAGGCTTTATAGAAGAGGCAGTACTTGAGCTTAAGGCTTAAGAAAGAAAAAATTTGGACAAAGAATGTAAGAAAAAATCAGAGTAAATACATAGATAGGAGCAAGCAATGCTTACTAGCTTGAGGCCCAAATTTTCCATACATTTTACACAAAAATTGTATCATTAATAAAATGTCAAATATAAAGTCTAGATCCCGCCACCAATAACATCACAAATGTAAATGTTACTGGTATTAAAAAAAAAAGTTGTAAAAGATAGTTGGGCCAACATAATTTTTTAAAAGGTACAGGACAATTAAAACTTTTTTTTCCCCTGAGTTAAAGACTCCTCCTGGGTTTCAGAATGACTATTTTCTGAGATTTTTACTATTAGTCATGACTCTGATGCTGCCTTGCCAGTATAGCCCCACCCTCAACAAGGGGCACTGACAGCTTCTCTTCCTTTAACTGCCATGATAACCCCAGATCACTGAGACATCTTTTTTTCTTCTTAATCCCTGAGGATCTTCTTGGCCTCCTGCTTCATCTGCTAAAGCCCAAAGCAGCTTTACATCACCTGTCCGTCCTGGCAGATCCCTGCAGCCAAACAACTGCTTGCCACATGTCCCCCATTCTCCAGGCCTATAACCTTCACTCCTTTTTCTACTCCTGCTTGTCCAGGGTAGAAGCTGGAAGAAGCTCGAGCCTCAGCTTCCTTCACATTGCACCTTTCTTTTTTTTTAATAATAATTTTTAATTATATTATGTTAGTCACCATACAGTACATCCCTAGTTTTTGATGTAAAGTTCCATGATTCATTACTTGCATATAACACCCAGTGCACCATGCAATACATGCCCTCCTTAATACCCATCACCAGCCTATCCCAATCCCCCACCCCCTCCCCTCTGAGGCCCTCAGTTTGTTTCCCAGAGTCCCTAGTCTCTCATGGTTCATCCCCCCTTCTGTTTACCCCCCCTTTCTTCTTTTCATGGCAGACTAGAACGTGCTTGATCCTTTGCAAGGGCTGAGGGTTTTACAAACTAAGGTCCTGACATACTGTAATATAAAAAATTGGAAAAACTATCAAATATACAAAAGAAGCATTTTATCGATCCATTTTCTTAGGATCGGTGAGTCCATCCCTCCCATGCGTAGCAGAGATACATCATTCTTATTTTCTTAAGGACATATGAAAACTAAATTTTCTAGCCTTTCTTACAGTTAGGTCAGAGGCCATGCAACTTTGTTTTGGCCAATGAAAGGAAGATGGAAGAGATGTATGGCCACTTCCAGTCCTGACCCCTAAAAGCCACATGCCAGTATCTTCCATCTCCTGCTTCTCTTTCCATTGAAACCATGGGTCCCAGTTGACATGATGGAAGAATCCCAGATCCCTGAATCACCTGCTAAAGAACCACCTAATCTATGTCAGAATATGACATGGGCAATGAATGAATAAACCTTTCTCATTTTAAGCCACAGATATTTCAAAGTTTATTACTTTAACAGAGTATGTAGCCTATACTGATTAATGCACTCTGGGGAAAGATGGCAAATTGAAGTCAGATTATTGTTTTCTCTGATAATAATTACTATTAAGGACCTGTTCTATGCCAGGCACTGTGCTCCACACTTTCTCTATGAAAGCACTAGTATATATATAATTCTTAGCATTTTTACATTCATTTAACAAATGGGGAAGTTGAGACTCAGAGAGGTTTATGAAAAGCCGCTCCAAGGTCAAGCAGTTAGCAATAAAGATTTTTCTGATGCCAGTGATGATAATACTTCAATGATTTTTTAATGTATCTCTCATGGTAAAGATTCTCTCTTCTCATTTTTGGTAGGAAGAAATTACAATTATATTCATTTTTCTTTATTAAAAGCCTGCTATTATTTCTACCAAATTCAGAATTTTCTGCATACTCCCTCATGACTTGCTCTACAGGGTTGCTGAACACAGTAGAGTTTCCAGCACTTTCGGTATTGTTAATCATTTGGAAGACCAGTGAGAACTATACTCTCAGTCCTTATTCTGAACATGAGACCCTGCCCACCAATTTAGCTGTAAACCAATCAAAATTAAGGAGTTATAGGAAGAGGTCTATGCCATTGCCGTCATTAAAATGTTAACTACACCCAGACCACTCTAGATAAAATAAATCTAGTCCACAAATAGGTATTGAGCCTCCTCTGTTTATAGGACATCAAAAAGGCAAATGGTTTCAGGGTTTACGTCTGGAGCTCTGGGCCCTACTGAGCCCCGTGAGATATAGCCTCAAGCAACAAGCCTGGCTTCCAAATCATTTAAATTTTTCACATTAAAGGAAGAAAAACATTTAGGCTTAATTTATAATAAGATAAAATATATTAAGATCTTATTTTAGTAGTGGATAACATGTGTGTATACTCCACTGCTTTCATGTCTATAATTAAATTTTATAATCCTAGCGATCCTGTGCAACAGCTGAAATGGTTATAATTATCCCCATTTGTCCATGGTCAAATTGAGGCTCAATGACATGGTGAAGCCCTCACAGCAGTAGAACTGAGAATGGATCTAGATTTCCAGAATTCTCATACTAAGCAATCTATGCATTTCTTACAAAAGAGCACTTGGAATTGGGTGTAATTTCACAGCCTTCCATCCTACACTAATCACGCAGATCAGTAGTAGCAACCCTTTATCAGGAACCAGTATATGCAGGAAAAGCTTTTGGTATTTTTCAATGTCCCATCTACCCTACCTTTTCTTTTCACACTTAAAAATCTATGTCTGCTGAATCACATGGAATTGATCCACTATGCCTCTTCCTCTGACCTTTTTTTCACCAGTGAACACATTATTCACATCAAAACTTTATCATCTTATGTGCTCCCATAAGCTATGCATATAAAACCTACAATATAGTGTCTTCATTCAAAGTAGGATATTCTGGCCCCATTTTTTTTTTAGGAGTAAGCTTCAATTTTCTGTAATTAATTACTTTTGATATTTCCATAGTAGACCCCTTGATGGCCATGAAAGAAAGGTCCAGGCAGGTTATAGGCGAGGTGAACAGAGAGCTTATTTGCCAAATAATTTATTTAGAAACTGTAAAATCAGGTGTTTCCATCAGAATCTCAATGGAAAATGCAATACACCCCAAATGGCTCAAATGAAGAGACCTATGTGAAGGGGTTACCTACAGAGTGATGGATGGGGATATCGAGGCACCCAGGGACTGGTAACTGATGAAAGCTGTTACGCTTCCAGGGCAGAAGGACAAGGGGAAGAATTAGTGTAACCAGACCCCAAAGAAGGCTATAGTCATGGCACGATATAGCTATTGCCAGAAACACCGCACTAAAACAGGGAGAGAGCAATACGGGGGGAGAGTAAGAAAGAAATAACACAATCTCTCTCCTCTGGTCCTCTGGTCTTTTTGCTGGTGCCTCCCACTGGCCAAACCCAATCAGGGGCCAATGGGCAGAGGGGCCCAGGTGATACAGTCTGCAGTGGACAGCCTCCGAAGAACAGAGCAAGGCAGAGAAGGACAGAAAATGGAGTTGGGCTGGGGTGAGAGTCAGTGAGAGATGGCACAGAGAATAACAAATATGTCTGTTTATTCACAGGTCTTCAGTCGTACATTCTGTCTGCAAGGGTAGGAGCTGCTTTTTATAAGAATGAAGCCTCTTTTCAAAATTCCACCATTTGATGCACACATAAAATACTGGTGTAAAAATGGCTGTGGCCTGAATACACATCAATGTTTTTTTAATGTGTTAGTAAATACAGTCGTTGGCTGTTCCAGGAGAGAATTACGCATTATCAAGTGACATAAAAGGGAGTGTAATGTCATCTTCAATTGCTGTTAGAAGAAATAGGATGAAATGATGAGCAATTAGGAAAAGAAATATTGTATCCCTATGGAATCTCAGGTTTTACTGAAAATACTGTTGGATTGGTTATGTGAGCCACCACACAAATGTTTGGGGCCCACGCCCAGGCAGAGGAAAGAGTTATGACCTGGGAGTATGTTTCCATGGTAAAGCTTTGGGGAATTTAATGCCCTGAAATAGCTTCAAGCACATCAATGGCACAAGGTCAATGAAGAAACCTGCTCTAAACATGAGGAGTGTTTACCAGCATTCTGTAAATGTGATTTAGAAAACTCTTATCTCACAGATGCCAATATTTAAGATAACAAATGACTCACGAGAAAAACAAGAGCAGACCCCTCAAGGGAATCATGTGCTAAGAAAATACAGATCTGGATCTAAGGGAATGGGAATAGGGGCTGTGGCTTCGTCCTAAACAAACAGTATCTGTCTTCAGAAGTAGATTTCAACTTTGGTTGACCATATATGATGACTTTGTAATACCAATCGATTAACTTTCTCCTTGAAGAAGGGCCAACCACAGTTGGCCTTCTAATACCCATTTGTTCTGAAACTGGGGAAGGTTTACCACTGACCTCTGAAATGTTGTTGAAAGAGAGTTTGAGTTCCTCGAAGTACGAAATCAAATACAATCTCTTCGCCCTGGCATTCAAGGCCTTAATCCACCTTCTCAGGTTTAATGCCCAGCATTTCCTACAAACCAGCTGAACTTCATCCTCTGTCCCTTTGATTTTATTGTTTCTTCTACCACTGATCTCTACTATCTGCTGATCATTAATCTGTTCATTCTGCAAGACCACCTTCCCTGTAAGACATGTCGTGACCTCTGCAAACATACGAATTTCTTCATCTTTGAACACTCAGAGCATTCAGTTTGTTAATGTAAATGGTAATTTCTTCTTTCACCTTGCACTACAGTCACTTGCTTACTGTTCTCTAGAAGTTAGATGCTCCATGAAGGGAGGGTTCACTTCTTTCGTAAGCCCTACAATGCCTAATATAGTGACTCTCATATACTAGGGGCTTGGTCAGCGTGTTGAATTAACTTGAATGGTATTAGTGAAGATGAAGAACTGAATGAAAGACTCCCCTTAAAGTTCGTAAAAGTAATCTCAAGATTTTCTGCCTCACTGGGTCAGAGATAAAAATGGGTCTTTTTAATCTTATCAGAAAAGATGCTTCTAGACAAAAGGGACTCAATACTCTAAACTACTTTATCAGTCTAAGAGATGGTTAATGCCAAGAAGCATTTTCTAAGCCCTCCTAATGCTCTCCCCAAGGTGACTTCATTCATACCCATAGTGCATAATTCCTACGTGCTGATAATTTCCATATATAAATTTCTAGATCCCACTTCTCTCCACAGATCAGTCTTTTGTCACAACTTGTCTCCTGAATACATCCCCTTGGATTTCCCAAAGGCGTCTCAAATTCAGCATGATATATTTGAAATTCATGACCTCCATCCCATTTTCCCTTGCCCCCATGCTCACAATCCTTCTTTACTCTAAATTTCCCACCTCAGTTAACAGCATCTTCATCAATCATGCTTCATCCTGTGCTGTCCTGGAAACACCCACAAGGCTGCAGTGAAGAACCCCATGGTGCCTTCATGGAGACCTGCCTTTAGTCTCTGCCCCACTCTAAATGCAGGCCTAATCGTATCACTTCCCAGCCTTCACACATTCTCTGCTTCCCAGCACTTACCAAGCAGAATCAAATCCTTTAGCATGATACCCAAGGCCCTTCATTCCCTGGCCCGGTCTCCCCTTCTAGCCACATCTCCCATGTCCTCTTCTTTCAGAATCCACATACGCCTCTCCTCACCCCTCTCCCCCAAATAAATTCCTACTCATTTGTAGAGACCCACTTTAAATATCACCTCATGTGCAAAGCCTTTTTTCTGATCCCCTTTATCCACACCTCTCCAAGGAAGTCATACATTCTCTTCTCTACTTTCATGGTTCTATTCCTTCACTCTCAGAAGAGTTGGTGAAAGTGTCTATGTGTCGTGCACCATGCTAGGCACCAGAGAGAGAGGGATGAATAGACAGACTTGCTCTTCAGATACATCTTCCCAAGGTGGGTATACACTACACACATTATGTAATAACATTTAACAGGTGTTTATCTCCCTTAATCTCCTCCCCCATCACTGATTATGATTCAGTAAGACAAGTGTGTGTCTTGCTTATTCCAGGATCTTCTATTTACAGTTATTTCTTTGTGCCCTTGTCCAATGGTATATAATACTTAGGTGTTCAGTAGATATGTAATAAATACTGTTCTTCAAAGTAAATGACCAGTTCACTGTGTAATTTCCTAACCTAACAGACATAAAGATTACCTGTTCTTTTACAAAGATTATCTGTTCCTTGCATTTGTTAGTAAGACAACTCACTCAGTTGCCTTTTTGGTACCAAGCAGAGATAGCTGATTGAGATGGAATCCATTTAGGTGCCCAATCTGTAGGATAAGTCCACATTTTTTTGCATGACTTTTCATGGGAAAGGCAAAGGCTCTGTAGCATGAACCTGTGGCATCTCAGCAAGAGGATGAAGAAACAGAAAAAATAGGACTGAAATTGATATAAAGCCAGAGATTACAGGTCATAGAAAATGAGAAAAGCACACAGGAGCCTCAATCTCTTATGCCAGTTTCATGATGCAATAGCTTAGAAACTGAACTTAAAATCAAAAGACTCGTATTCAAGTCTTAATTTTCTATTTCTAATTGGATGACTTTGGGCAAGTCACCTAACTTTCCTGGGCCTCTGTTTTTCTTCATCTGTAAAGTTGGGATAATGATAGTTACTTTATTGTATTTTTTTGGGGGGGGGGCAAGTTAGATTTTAAATATGAGCCACATTTTTACATTACTAATAAAATGTAAAATTCCATATAAATGCATGGAATATATCCTTGGGACTGATGGAGGGCTAGATCTCACCACCAGTGAGATGTGCTCTGCCCATGTGCTCTGCCCATGGAGTAACTGAGAAAGAAATGTAAGAATCATATTCAGAAAACAAAATAAAGGTCTGTAATTGAAACTTGGAAGTAGTTGATGAGTATTTCACAAAGAAGGTATTTATAAGAGGCAGGATTAAAGAATGGGATGAACTATGAAAAGTAAAGGGCCATGAAGCTACAAAAATTACAAGCAAGTGACATGCAGGGAGCGAGGTATTAAATCCATGAACAATGAGAACAAAACATGCAGGTTTATCTTCAGCCAAGGTCACTGCTAGCCCAGGAGAGGACCCTTAAAGGAGCTGAGCTGGGCTCCTGGGAGAAGGACATGCAGACAGAAGGAACCACATGAACAAAGCTGGCACAGCATAAAAGCGTTCAGCATGGACCAAGGGAAGATGGAAAATCACCCTCCCCAGGGGTGAGCCTAAATTAGACATTTCTCTGGCCTCACGTACTCAGAAGTAAAGTCCAGGGAGACTCAGCAAGCTGTACTCTGGTTCTTCAGTCATCCTTGAGCACAGAGTAAAAGGGGAATTAAAAACATATATGTGCATTTTATCCCCAAATCCCACTGCAGAGGTCTTGGAAGGACATTATGAATTACCTCTCTCTGCTCCTGAGGAAAATGAGGCAAGTCACACAATCCCAACTTACTGATGGAGGGTATAAATGGTCACCTGGAATGAACTTTGGACTAGCACTAGCTATCCCTACAAATAGCAAAGCCATCTGCAGAGACCTGTGGTTTGCTTATCTGTCATCTCAGGGACTCAGCACTTACCTCCTTGGGATGCCCAAGCTTCTGGCAGTGGGAGGTACACTGTACCCAGTGCTGTTCTGTCCCAAGTCTTCCTCAAGAAAAAGGTAGAGGAAACAACCTACCTTCTAGCTGGGATATATCTGAGGCATTAAAAGAGAAGGCGCGGGGCGCCTGGGTGGCTCAGTCATTAAGCGTCTGCCTTTGGCTCAGGGCGTGATCCTGGAGTTCTGGGATCGAGCCCCACGTCGGGCTCTTCTGCTGGGAGCCTGCTTCTTTCTCTCCCACCCCCCTGCTTGTGTTCCCTCTCTCGCTGGCTGTCTCTCTCTCTGTCAAATGAATAAATAAAATCTTTAAAAAAAAATAAGTAAATAAATAAAAGAAAAGGCGTTCTGGAAAAGTTGGGGCTGGGGGTTGCTTCTCTGCATTTTCTAATAAGAAAAGAGATCATTCTTTCTCCTCTGGCTCCAAGTGATCCACAAGTTTTTTCACATTCCCTTGGCCTCCACCCCAGAGAAAACATGCCCGGTAGCCACCATGCACAAAGACCCAACTCTAGGGACAAAGCCTCATCCCCACCCATTTAATCTCGAACTGAATGGATTTCCCATTGATCTTACTTCAGCCCAGGCGTAAAACCCAGGGCTCCATGCAATGCAGTTACTTCTTAAAATATCCTTATAAATCTTGGCCATTGTATTCATTAATTACAGCCCAGCCAGGACTCTGGCTGTTAGTTCTGGGTGGCAACTTCATTTATTCCCACATTAAATGCTTTATTTCTGTGGAGCTATTTCTGTCTCACTCCATTACTTAGTTTACCCACCATTAAACCTCCCCAGCCATGTCGTCAAGCAATTTTTTTAAAAAAGAGACCCGCCCCATATTTTTAAAAAAATTAGATAAAATATCCGCGTTATTCTAAAACTTTTAGTTAACCAGACCAGTAGATAGTAAGAGCTAAACATTTATTGACTCTTACTATGCCCTGAGCATGGTTCAAAGTGCTTTGAATGCTTAAGCCCATTTGATCCACAGAACAATTCTATAAAACAAATATTATTATTGTTCTGGTTCTATAAACTAAGCATTAGAAAGATTAAGTAACTGGCCCAAAGCTAAGTAGGCAGGGTCACCACTGGGCTTCAGGTTTGCCTGATTCCAAAGCTCAAGCTCTTATGAACAGAACTGTAATGAGTAATTCCAAAATGGTAACTGCATGCCTTACTAGGTCATAGTATGGAGATATGCAATGAAAAAACAGGAATAGCATTTTGCAGCTAAAGAAACCTTTAAAATATTTTAATCCAATCTCCACACTGAGCAGATGGGCCCTGGGTCCCCTAGGGGTGAGGCACTGTGCTCAGGGTCACAAAGCTACTAGAGGTAGAGCCAAGACTGAAGCCCAGGCCCCCTCACTTTCAGCTACACACTCTCCCTGCTAGAGTCTGCTGCTGTCCAAATGCTCTATTACACTGGAATTTGTTTTCCCCTGGGTACAGATGAGAGTAGAAGGATCTGTGGAGTGGTGTTAAGCGAATTGAATGTTCCTTCTGCAAATGAAAAGGAGAGGCTAATTAGATTCCATAATCACTTTCTCTGATTAAAGCTGCCCTCCCTCCTCCACCAACATCCACACCTCTGATGTCCCTCAGCTGTGACTTAAGGTATCCCCTGCTTAGTCTAAATTTGTCTCCTCATGCACCTGATCATAAAGCCTGACTCATTTCATCCTCTATATCCAGAGACTGAACCCAGCTGGATGTGGCTTGGGAACTTGAAATCATGCTTGTTCTTATTGTTGAAAGTCATCAGGTTCTTACTCTATGAGTGTAAAGTTGTGACTCAGGGGGTTTAAACTTAAAATCTGAGATTTAAAAATCAGACTCCAGGCAAGAAACTGAAATAAGATTAGCCGGTAGGTATTAGGACATACCAATATCTCAAATGAATGCCAAGAACTACAGTGGACCACAGGGGCCACATGCCTCCCTAAAATGAGCAGCTGCTCATCTGCAGCTAGTGACTGCTGTGGAGTCTGTTTCCCTGATGCTAAAATAAGTTCCATGAGGGTGGAGACCGTCTCATACCCTGCTGCATTTATAATACATGAAAGGAGCCTGGCACAGAGTAGCACTCGACAAATATTTCCTGAATGGATGAGACATCCATTTTGGGAGCTCTACAGGGTATTGTACTCAGGCTACAGGTACATACAGTTCTTGATCTGTTAAAGGAGTGCAGTGCATCTGATTGCTCTGGAATAAAGGGAACTATGTAATGATGTTTATTTCAACTAACATAACTGATGGTCACTGCCAGGATGGAGAAAGTGACAGAGAGTGATAAACCCTGCGAAACCCTAGAAAGTACCACACAATGGTAGGAGGAGGTCTTGGAAGCAAGGTCTGACTTCGGGCACTGAGAAGTTATGGGACCATAAACAGATCTACTCCTCTCTGGCCCAGCTTTCTTCTTTTTAAAAGGAGGGAATTAGACCCAGAGCCTTTAGGTTCCTTTTGGCTTTAATAGGTTTGGCCACCTGTTTTGTGAAAGAAACACCCTAGGGGTCTCAGGAGTCATTAATAAAGAGACAACTGACAGCGCAGAAATACATAAGAAAGTGCTAGGAACAATTTTACATTGACTAATTGGACAACCTAGAAAAAAATGGACAAATTCCCAAAAACACGCAACTTACTAAGACTGAAACATGATAGAACAGAAAATCTGAACAGACCAATTACTAGTAAAGAGATTGAATTAGTAATCAAAAATCTCCCCAAAAAAGTTCAGGACCAGATACCTTCACTGATGAATTCTACCAAACATTCAAAATATTAATGCCAACCCATCCTAAACCCTTCTAAAAAATTCAAGAGGAGGGAACATTTCAAATTCATCTTAAGATGCCACGATTACCCTCATGCAAAGCCAGTTAAGGACACCATAAGAAAATCATAAACCAACATCACTGATGAACATAGATGCAAAAATACTGAATGAAATACTAGCAAATTGAATTTAACATCACATTAAAAGAATCGTATACCATGACCAAGTGGGATTTATCCTTCAGATGCAAGGATGGTTCAACATACACAGATCACAACAAATGTGATATACCCCATTAAGAGAATGAAGAATAAAAGTCATATGACTGGGGTGCCTGGGTGGCTCAGGCAGTTAAGCGTCCAATGCTTGGTTTTGGCTCAGGTCGTGATCTCAGAGTTGTGGGATCAAGCCCCACATCAGGATCCATGCTCAGTGCAGAGTCGGCTCGAGACTCTCTATCCCTCGGCCACTCCTCCCCTCTCAAACAAATAAATAAATCTCTAAAAAAAATTCATATGATGATCTCAATATATGCAGAAAAAGCATTTAAAGAAATTCAACATCTTTCCATGATAAAAGCTCTCAAAAATAGGTATAGAAGGAATGTACCTTGATATAATAAAAGTCATATATGACAAGCCCATAGCTACTAATATCATAATCCATACTGAAAAACTCAAATCTTTTCCTCTAAAATCAGGAACAAGAAAAGAGTGCCCATTCTTGCCACTTCTGTTCAACACAGTGCTAGAAATTCTAGCCAGAGCAATTAGGCAAAAGAAAGAAATAAAGGCACTCCAATCAGAAGGGAAGAAGTAAAACTGTCTGCTTGTAGGTGACAGGATCTTACATAGAGACAACCCTAAAGACTCCACCAAAAAAACCAAAAAAAACCTGTTAAAACTAATAAGTCAATTCAGTAAAGGTGCAAGATGTAAAATCAACTTACAGAAATCAGTTGCATTTCCATACACTAACAACAAACTATCTGGAAAGAAAATTAAGAAAACAATCCTATTTATGACAGCATCAAAAAGAATAAAATGCTCGGGAATAAATTTAACCAAGGAGGTGAAAGATCTATGTACTGAAAATGGTAAGACACTGATGAAAGAAACTGAAGAAGACACAAATAAATGGAAAATATCTCATGCTCATGGATTAGAAGAATTAATATCGTTAAAATATCCATACTACCCAAAGCCATCTACAGATTTAGTGCAACTCTTATCAAAATTCCAGTAGCATTTTTCACAGAAATAGAAAAAAGATTCCTAAAATTTGTAATGAACCGAAAAAATCCAGACAGCTAAAACATCTTAAGCAGAACAAAGCTGGAGGCATCATACATCCTGATTTCAAATAATATCACAAAGCCACAGTAATCAAAATAATGTGTTACTGGCATGAAAACAGACACATAGACCCATGGAACGGAAGAGACAGTCCAGAAACCCACACTTATACAGTCAACTAATCTTTGACCAGGGTGCCAAGAATACAGAATGGGGAAAGGATAGTGCTGGCAATAAATGGAGTTGGGGAAACTGGATATCCACATGCAAAAGAATAACATAAGACCCTTATCTTATATCATACACAAATATTAAAATAAATTAAATACTTAAATGTAATTCCTGAAACCATAAAACTCCTAGACGAAACCATAGGGGAAAACTCCTTGACAATTTTTTTTTTTTTTTTGAAATGAAACCAAAAGCAAAGGCAACAAAAGCAAAAATAAACAAATGGGACTATACTGAACTAAAAAGCTCCTATACAGCAAAGGATACAATCAACAAAAAGAAAAGGTAACATATGAGTGGGAGAAGTTCTTTGAAAACCATATATTTGATAAGGGGTTAACAAAATATAAAATATAAAAAGAACTCCTACAATTCCATCGCTCACAACAACCACCACCACCACAACAAAACCAACAACAACCAAAGAACCCTATTTTAAAATGGGCAAAGGACCTGAACTGACATTTTTCCAAGTAGAACATACAAATGGCCAACAGGTATATGAAGAAGTGCTCAATATTACTAATCATCAGGGAAATGAAAATCAAAATCACAAGGAACTATCACCTCACACCTATTAGGATGGCTACTATCAAAAAAAATCGAGAAATAACAAGCGTTGGTAAGGTCAGGGAGATAGGAATATCTTGCACACTGTTGGTGGGAGTGTAAAGTGACATAGTCATTATGGAAAATATTATGGATGTTTCTCAAAAAAATTAAAAATGGGACTTGCATATGACCCAGCAATCCCGCTTTTGGGTACATACACAAAAGGAAGAAGTCAGTATCTGGAAGACATAGCTGCACACCTATGTTCATTACAGTATTATTCACAGTAGCAAAGATATGGAAACAGCCTAAGTATCTGTTGATAAATGAATAGATTTTAACATGTGAGATAGATAGATAGATATAAAACAGAATTTTAAAAAAAAGGAAATCCTGCCCTTTGTGACATGGATGGACCTTGAGGACAGTATGCTAATAGGCCAAACACAGACAAATACTATCTGATCTCATTTATATGTGGAATATGAAGAAGTCAAACTCACAGAGGCAGAGTGGAATAGTGGCTACCAGGGTCATGGGGGTGGGAGGAATGGAGAGACGTTGGTCAAAGGGCACAAACTTTTAGTTATAAGATGGGTAAGTTCTGGGGATTTAATGTACAGCATGGTGACTGTAGTTAATACTGTCTTGTATACATGAAATCTGCTAGATCTTAAGTACTCTCACTCAAAAAAAAAAAGGGTAACTATGTGAGGTGATGGATGTGTTAATTAGTTTCACTGTGGTAATCATTTCACAATGTACATGTACAGTAGTTCCCCTCTTCTCCATGGCTTCCTTTTCTGCAGTTTTAGTTACCCTTGGTCCAGAAGCAGATGAACCTCCTTTGACATATCATCAGCTCAATAGCAGCCTAACACTACATCACAATGCCTAGGTCATGCACCTTAGTTCATCTCATCAGGTAGGCATTTTTATCATCTCACATCATCACAAGAAGGGTAAGTACAGTACAATATTTCAAGAGAGAGATCACATTCATATAACTTCTATTACAGTATATTGTTATACTTGTTCTATTTTATTATTAGTTATTGTTAATCTCTTACTGTGCCTCATTTATAAATTAAACGTCATTGTAGGTATGCATGTATAGGGAAAAAACATAGTATACATAGTCGGTATATACAGTATAATTAGGATACATAGTTTGGTGCTATGCATGGTTTCTGACATCCCCTGGGGATCTTGGAATTTATTCCCTGAAGATAAAGTGGCATTACTATACATAAAATTATGTTATACATCTTAAAAATACGCAAACTTTACCTTTCAATTATACTTCAATAAAGTTAGAAAAAATAAACAAATAATGTAAGAGCCAAACCCACAACCCACTTCACCTAGCTGATGTCTGAGACACCATGAGCTCAGCAGCTGAGTGAAAGCATTAAATATCTGGAGCTCTAACATCTAATACTACTTTGGACATTATTCCCACAAACAGCTTGATTTCTTCAACCCTAAGATGAGAGCAGCAATAGCAATCTAGACCCAGTGAGGACTTGTAAAAGGATATAAGCACATACACATGTGTAAACAGAGTGACTGATGTGTGTGCATATAAAGCTAGCCCAGCTAGTGTTCATCATTCATGGATTTCATTCCTGATCTATTTCATGCATGTACTTCTCTTATTCCATCTTGCCAAGATGGGCACTATTTATGGTTGATTCTGCCTCTAAGGAAGAAGACCCAGTTCTATCCTCTTATTCTATTCCACATGTGGTATATGTAAATGTGTGTGTGTGTGTGTGTGTGTGTGTGTATACACCCACATACATAGGTGTGACTGTTAGTCACTTTGTAAAATGTCAAGTGTGATCTAGCCACTCATTAATAACACCTAACTCTGCATTTCTGGGTAAATAACTAAATTGCTACTTTTCTTGTGTCATCTCTTCCTGACTGTGTTGTCACTTTGGTACTTCAAAAGATCAAAATGTCCTTAAATTTGTATGGAACCAGAAAAGACCCCGAATCTCTAAGGAACTGTTGAAAAGGAAAAACAAAGCTGGGGGCATCACAATGCCGGATTTCGAGCTGTACTACAAAGCTGTGATCACAAAGACAGCATGGTACTGGCACAAAAACAGACACATATAACAATGGAACAGAATAGAGAGCCCAGAAATGGACCCTCAGCTCTTTGGGCAACTAATATTTGATAAAGCAGGAAAAAACATCCGGTGGGAAAAAGACAGTCTCTTCAATAAATGGTGCTGGGAAAATTGGACAGCTACATGCAAAAGAATGAAACTTGACCACTATCTCACACCATACACAAAAATAAACTCCAAATGGATGAAAGACCTCGATGTGAGACAGGAATCCATCAAAATTCTAGAGGAGAACATAGGCAGCAACCTCTACGACATCGGCCAAAGCAACCTTTTTCATGATACATCCCCAAAGGCAAGAGAAACAAAAGATAAAATGAATTTATGGGACTTCATCAAGATTAAAAGTTTCTGCACAGCCAAGGAAACAGTCAGAAAAACTAAGAGGCAGCCCACGGAATGGGAGAATATATTTGCAAATGACACTACAGATAAAGGACTGGTATCCAAGATCTACAAAGAACTTCTCAAACTCAATACACGAGAAACAAATAAACAAATCAAAAAATGGGCAGAAGATATGAACAGACACTTTTCCAATGAAGACATACAAATGGCTAACAGACACATGAAAAAATGTTCAAAATCATTAGCCATCAAGGAAATTCAAATCAAAACCACACTGAGATACCACCTTACGCCAGTTAGAATGGCAAAAATAGACAAGGCAAGAAACAACAATTGTTGGAGAGGATGTGGAGAAAGGGGATCCCTCCTACATTGTTGGTGGGAATGCAAGTTGGTACAGCCACTCTGGAAAACAGTGTGGAGGTCCCTTAAAAAGTTAAAAATTGAGCTACCCTATGATCCAGCCATTGCACTACTGGGTGTTTACCCCAAAGATACAGACGTAGTGAAGAGAAGGGCCATATGCACACCAATGTTCATAGCAGCAATGTCCACAATAGCTAAATCGTGGAAGGAGCCGAGATGCCCTTCAACAGATGACTGGATTAAGAAGTTGTGGTCCATATATACAATGGAATATTACTCAGCTATCAGAAAGAACGAGTTCTCAACATTTGCTACAACATGGACGGCACTGGAGGAGATAATGCTAAGTGAAATAAGTCAAGCAGAGAAAGACAACTATCATATGATTTCTCTCATCTATGGAACATAAGAACTAGAATGATCAGTAGGGGAAGAAAGGGATAAAGAAAGGGGGGGTAATCAGAAGGGGGAATGAAACATGAGAGACTATGGACTATGAGAAACAAACTGAGGGCTACAGAGGGGAGGGGGGTGGGGTAAAGGGATAGGCCGGTGATGGGTAGTAAGGAGGGCACGTATTGCATGGTGCACTGGGTGTTATACACAACTAATGAATCATCGAGCCTTACATCGGAAACCGGGGATGTACTGTATGGTGACTAACATAATATAATAAAAAATCATTATAAAAAAAAAATGTGGAAACTCTTTCAGTTCTTAAAAATGCTATCTTCAAAGGAAAAATTCCACAACTGACTTGAACTGACATGAATGACTCCATGTTGTTATTCTTCCGTACCAAGGTTCCAAATTTTAAAATGCAATTTGGTGGATTTTTTTTCTAATATCACACATAATAATTGGTTATAATTAGGAATAAATTGCTTCTAGGGATGAGAAAAGCATCTAGTTGTGTTAAAAAGCAATGTGCCTTTTATATCAAGGCAACTTATTTATATTAAGTACAGAGATCTGAGTAAGGAACCTAGAAATTTCCTTAGGTGAAGGCTGAGACCTATTTGCACTGGGGCTTCAAGGAGGGAAGATGGAGCATAGGCCAACGAAACTAAGGGCTCAAATTCTGGGACTCATGCCACCGCATATAAAGTGAGATCTGATGTCTAGTTTTTTTTCTCTTAAAAAGTAGACTGAAACCAGAGGTCCTATCAATGAAGATGACTTATGATACAGAAAACTCTAGAAGTATTTGAATGAGCCCAGGAATATTTCGCAGGAATATAATAGCCACAAGTATGAAACACACAAAATGAACACAAATGAGTGAGATTGTTTCCCATCATGCATGCTTTAGGAGCAAAACATTCTGGGATTTGAGCCTGAGTCTATAAGGCCTAAGCATGAGGATACATGAGAAGAGATAGGGCTGAGAGACAGACAACCCAGACATCCACGGATGATGTTGTGAGAGAAAGATCAGTATTTCCTGCTGTGGCTCTATGGTCCATAAATCCCCAGCTAATAAGGTACCTATGACAGAGGTGTTCTTTAATAACTTCTAGGGTATAATAATTGATGGCATAGCCAGCTGGTTGCTGTGATCAGAGATAAATTAAATCATCTTTATTGTTTTATGTTTCCTCTAACTCCCTACCCACACCCCACCCAATCCAACCACCTTTCCAGCCTCTCTTAACCAATCCTAAGAGAAGAATTTGTCCGCATTGCTTATCAAGACAAGAGCTAGAAGGAAAGAGAGGAAAGACGATGGGAAACAAGTAAATGATTCTCCATTCTTTGGGCCAGATATTAGGTGTTTGTTTGTTTTTCAAAGGCGTAACAATTCCTTCCTTCTTGTACTTTCTTGGCCCACCTGTACCACGTCTAGCAATGGCTAAGCATCCTTTCATTTAGAAAGCAAGCTTTGAAGGACTGTGGTGGGCCAGGCTCTGCACCAGTCACTGGGCACAAGATGATAAAGATAAGGTCATTTCCTCAAGAAGTTCATTGTCAGGGTGGCAAAGAAGAGGCAACAGACACATATAGACTGTTGTGACAAAGTGCAGCAGATGCCACATGGAGATATAACTGACAGGACAAAGGACAATGAGGTAAGTGCAGACCAAGTGGGGAAAAACCAGAGTAGGTTTTTAGAAGCAAACAGAAGAGAGGAAAGAAGGGACAGTGTCAGAGAAGGTCTGAGTCGAACAAGCCTTGTTCTGCAATACCTCCCCTGCCTCTTTCTTTCTCTGTCCTGAAACTAAGGGTCCAGCCAGCAATCTAGTGCCTTAAAGCAGAGATAAACCTGGGTGGTTTGCTCTGGCTGTCTCTCACTCCTTCTCTAGGAGCCACCCTTCTTTCACCCAATAACCCAGCAAATAACTCCCAGGTGCTGCTAGATGCCAGGCAATGTGCCCAGAGCGGAGGACAAAGAGATGCACAAAATACACTCCCTGCCTTTGAGGCTGCAGTCCAGTTAGGATGACAGCCTTGTGAATAGGCTAAAGCCCACCATGGAAAGGGAATGTGATTAGACCCAGCTGCTGGCACCAAACTGCCTCACTCCATAATCCTGACCCTGCCACTTACTAGCTAGAAGACTCTGAGCAAGTTACTGATCTCTCTGTTCCTCATCTGTATCATAGCAATAATACCAACCTTGCAGGGTTATTGGGAGGATTAGATGGGTTAGTAAATGTTAAAGTCTTAGAACAAAGCCTCGCACTTAAAAGGAAGGGCTGTGCAAACATTGCATAGAACACTGCATTAATAATATGAACACTCTCATTAATGAACTAGAAACAATGTGCTCTGCAAGCACAGAGGAGGGAGATCTCTGCCTTGGTGACAGGGAGGCTTCTTAGAGGAGGTGGTATTTAGACTCACTAACAAAGAAGTCTTTGCATCCTTTGTTCATAGGCACCTTCCCAGGAGTAGCCAAAGGTCACTATTGGAATAGGAAAAAAGCAGAGAAAGAAACCCAACAAAGAGAGAGGAGGCATCAGGCCAAGGGTGATGCAGTGGTGGCTTACTGGAGCAGGAGATATGTTCCTGAGCAGTCAACATGTGACAGAATCATATCTTAAGGCACCAGGAAAGGTTCCTATGTAAAGAATCTGGTGAATAGTGTGTAATAGACAAATCTTGCTAAGGCATGTTACTACCGACAAATCTACCTACATTTATACACACACATATTAACTATTTATCTTTATTTGGTTATAGAGACTTTTGCCTACACAGTTGGCTTAGACATGGGGCACGTTACTAAACCTCTCCAAAACCTCAGTTTCATCATCCGAGATGTGGGGATAATAAGAGTGACTCTTTAAGGTGGTTGAGATAATTTAAAGAACCTATTCTCATAAAATACTTGTAAAAGTGACAACATAACAAATATTCAACAACTGATGGTTATTGTATTAACTCATGACAACACTGAAGTAATGACAGTGATGGTGTGGCCATGGGGACACAAGGTCATACATGGGTCACAAAATGCCCTCTTCCTCATTTTAGCTCTTCCAGGGCGTTCGTGTTTCTAATATTTGTAACTCCTCCATTCAGTTTAATACTCTCTGTGCTTTGGCAGTATCTCTTCTCGAAGAAATGTAGATTAGACTTTTGTTGATTGAATAAAAAATCTAAATGAGTGAACATTTGGAGAGGGGAGAGACAGACATGCTTATTCATTCTGAGTCCTTAAAATGTCTGGCTCTGGCTCTCCACTCATAGACAGCAGCCCAGCAGACAAGGGCAAACAGCAAAGTGATATGGTTGTGATCAGGTGTGACCATCAATCATGATGAGGGTTGAAATTGAATCAAATGGGGGTGCCTGTGCACACTATTCCACACTGCAAGCAACATGGAAAACGTCTTGTGAAATAAACCAAGTTGCTGGTCATTGGGCAACAACTCCTTCCACCCCTCCCTTATGGCTTGAGCCGTTCCTGGCTCCCAAGAGGAAGAGTAATTCAGAGGCTCACACAAACACTTCACTATATATCTCACTATCTACAGAAGGTTTCCTAGCCAAAAAAAAAAGACTTTAAAAAGGCAGTAAAATCCTGGAGAAAGGTGATTTATGAAAAGCAGGTAGTGCTGAGCTGGAGGTAAGTGGGCAGCAGGGGCCTGCATTGGTTCTCTGAGTAGGTAGCTGCCTACCATTTGGTAATAACTTTCAGGGTTCCAGGATGCTGAGAAGCCTCCCCATCACCCCCATATCCTCTCCATTCTAACTTGATGACACATGAAATGGCAACGAGCACGAGTACTTTTTTTATTCCCCATCAAAAAGCAGAACTTGCCCCACAAGAGGTAATCACCAGGCTTATGTTAATGTGAGCAAATTTATCAGCTCCTGGCTGAGAGCCAGTATTGATGGTTCATAGGGGTAGAGAGAGAGAGACAGATGCCCTATACCACACTGGGTTCTTAGAAGTCAGGGACATTGGGAGAGGCATGGTAGGGACAAGAAAGGAGGCAGACACAGAAGAGGGCAACAGGACCACCGAGAACACTTACCTATTTCATAGCATTACATACAGCTGGCCATGGTCCAGGCCTTGGGGAAGGCAGAGGACTGGGAGAGAAGTAGGAGTGAAGAGAGATGCACACTTCCAACTTGGAATCTGCCCAGAGGTTTCCTGCCTCCCCACCCCCCATCAAACATACACAAATGGCAATGGTAATAAACTCAGATAATGATAGAGGCAGCATTTAAACTCACCATAGAATGCATAAATTACAGGGGAGACTGTTACAGATGCAAAGGCTGGATGCTTTATTGCTGGGGAGAGGATGGATATTCTGCTAACTTGGTATCTCAAACCAGGCAGGGAGCCCCATTCCTGAGACTCCTACAAGGCTTCCTACAAGGAAAAGAAGTCTGAGGCCAGGCTATACTGCTGTTGGGCATGGAAGTTGCTCTAGTGGGCTCAATGATATTTTTTCCAGCCAGACCAAGCACCCCAGATTCTTCCTTTTCAACATACCTGCCCACTCATACCTCTCTAACTTCACAGGCTGCTTTGCTATTCCTAGAACCTGTCACACTCTTGCCTCTGCACTGTTTCTGCTGTCGGCATCCTTCTTCCTCAGATAGGCATTTTTCACTCCTTCACCTCCTTCAGGTCTTAGCTCAAAGTTCCTTTCTCAATGAGAATTACCCTAACTATCCTATTTCTAATTACAACCTTCTATTTTCCCCCTTACCTTTGTCCACAGAATTTAGTAACTTTTAACATGGTATATAATTAACTTTTTGCTATATACTTTATTTACTTATTGGGCATATTGTTTTTTATCTGTCTCCCTCCACTAAGAAATAAGCTCCATGAAAGTAGGACATATTGTCTTTTTTTTTTTTTTTAGTCTCCCATGCATGCGTACACACACACACACACACGCATACATACACACACACATACACACACACACACACACACACACACACACACACAGTGCCCCAGGTGTCTAGAACAGAGCCTGGTACATAATACGTATTTATTAATTAAATGTTTGCTACACACATTATTTTTTAAAATACCTCTTTTTAGATTGCAGAACTTTCTTCTCAATAGAGGTAACTGAAGTTTGCAAGATAACTGTAATATTCCTCTCTCCTTTCCCAAACTTGTGATTTGTTACAGACTCAGAATGGAATACTCTTACCAATCAGTGCAACACATATGGTTGAGATGCATATATTCTCCCAAGAATAAAAGGGGGCTAGAGAAGTCCAGGGACCTGGGGCAAATATGCATCAGTTTAATTTCCACTGTGCTCCAACTTGGAGAATCATTATATGATTTTAGAACTGGGAATGAACTTGCATCCTATCTAGTCATTTTCTTTGACAAATAAGGCTTGGGGAAATTGAATAGCTTGCCCCAGCTCGCATATCTATTTAGTGGGAGCAGTGAGATCAAACCTCCATGTCTGCTAATTCTCTATCCAGTATGTGCCTCTCCTTCCCCATGTTGTCTCTTGTACAGTTATGCAACACAGGTTTTGTATCTACATGTTCCATGTATCATGGAGAATTCACTCTCTGAGTCATTCCTTTTTAAGGGCTCTGTCAGGGATTCATTTTTATCAGGACCAAGAGTATCCCTGTTTCAGCACCTCCTTAATGGACAGCAGCCAATCCAGCTTATTTTAGCCAGCCTGTGCTTTACTGAACATTTGATTCCTTTCATTTCTATTTAAATGATTAGTCAATGCTCATCCTTTGCCGTCAAAAGTAAGCCTTTTCAGAGGACTTGATGACTCATGGCCATTCTTTAGTAACTTGCATGTCTACTGGTCTAGACAGATTGTTCAGCCTGCGGGCATTATAGTGTCAATGCCCAAAGCAAATTCTAAAAACTAGTAATTCTTAGGAATTAGTAATTCTTAGGACTTAGTAGACACTTTGATATTAAATAGGTAAATATATATTCATATAAACAAATGAAAATAACTTTCGTTCAGTGGCTTTTAAAAAGTATGTTACAAATTTCCAAAAAAGTTGTGAAGTATGCATCATTTCTCAATCTAAATTGACCATAAAGCCTTCTATTGTTCAGTCTCATAGATCTGATGGAAAATGCTCCTCTACAAGGCCAAATATCTAAGAGCAGGAGAGAAAGAGCTATGGGTAGCACTGAAGAAGTAAAGCAGAGGCTAAGACAAATAAAAAAAAATGGCAGGCATGAGTCCAAGAATAGTGGAGCTATAGAAAAGTAAAAATATAAGGATGAATCAAAGATTCACCAGATCTTTCAAGACAAGAGGCTTCTCTCCCAGACCTGGGAAGTAGAACTTCACCCATATGATGCCTAGCTGCTCATTAGCAGGGCGCACAGCTCTGAAGTTCTAAATACAAATCACCAAGGAACTGAAATCTACCCCTAAGCCTCTGATTTTAGCAGCTTATGCCTTTCCAGTAGAATTACCTTGCCTGCTGAAATGGCTCTTACCCAGGACTGGAAAAGTCTGAATAAAATGTATTTAGTTACTATCTAAAGATCTTAAGTCTGAGCTAAATGCAAGAGTCTTTTGTCAAAAATCACACTCAACTAGATACAGAGGTTTATTACATACTTTCTCCAATTTTCCTTCTCCTTTTATGTAATCTCAGCTGGGCTGATTTGCCTGCATTCTTTCCAGTGGAATCTTCTTATTACTCCCAAGACACAACAGAGAATCACCAACCCTGAACAGAGGGGCACATGGCTGCATCTGGATTAGAAAAAGGGGGCTATTTATACCCAAATCAATAGGCAGATTTTAGCATAACACTTGCAGGCTTTCTGCAAAGAGAATGAAAGAAAACAAAATGCACTTCCTTTTCCATTCTTCTTTACTGTATTATTTGCCCCTAGTATGTTTGTCACATGGCCCAGAGCAGTGTGACCTAATAATGATAGGTCTGCTTGGCACAAGGGAGGGGAAAATCCAGCTGCACTGGGAATTTTCAGGGGATGTCTCAGACAGCTGGCCCAGCCCTCACCCCCTGTGTGTTTCAGGGTAAACAACCAGGATGCTGCTAGTCTCAATTGCTTTGATTCTTCCCAGTGCTAAACTGGACTCTGGGTCAGGGCCATTCAGAGCCCCTTGCCTCTGAACCAGAGGGCCAGAAAACACTGGATAATGCCAAAAGTAAACAAACCTGAAGCCACAGAAGTCTTTGATTCCATTCCAGTTGGGAGGCCCTCCAAGTTCGTGCTCAAAACAGCCAGACTGTAGCCTCCCAGCCTGGCTGTAAGGAAGAACCAAACAGCCTGCCTCTTTCTGCAGCTTTAATTAACCCCTATGCTTTGTCAACTTAGTAGGAAATGCTTTAAGATGAGAAATTTATGAATCAAACACTTGAAACTTTAAAAGGGAAGAACATAATATAATAAAAAATCATTATACAATAAAAAAAATTAAAAAAAGAACATCTACAAAAATGAGTAGATAAATAAATAAATAAAACCTATAGCTAACATCAAAAAAAAAATAATAATAAAAAAATAAAAAAAAATAAAAGGGAAGAATGGGTGGCCCCTACAGAATCCTGAAGGAGGCAGAATAGAACATGAACTTCCTTTGTACCAGCTCTAGGGAGCACGTGGGTCATGTTAGCTGCTCCAGGGAGACTCATCAGGACTAGACAAACTGCCAGGGCACACAGCAGAACCACTAGTCTTATAAGACTGCTTGTGCCAAGCTCTGTCAGTGCCCTCTGTCATTCTCAGGACAAATTTCCCCCTTTCGTCTTATTGCACCTGCTAAGTCTCAGCGCCAGGAACAGTAACTCACGCCTACTCAGTCACTGCATAAAGGCATATAAGAAAATTCCTGGCTGCTGTCACCTGATCCATTCTCCTATTCATCTTCCAGGACACGCAGCCTGCTGTGAGCAGTGACTGTAGGAAGAGTTCTGATGTCAGAGAAACAGAGTCCAGCGGCTCTCCCACCTCAAAACAGCTAGTAAGATTTCCAACTCCTCTTCCTCCTACTTGCACTGACTTGTGACCCTGGAATCTGATCAACTCAATGAAACCCTATGTTCATATTCAATTATAGCGAAAGTCCACAACTGACTAATAGACTATCCTCTCCTAAAATTATCATGATAAGTGATTGTTGTATGGATAGAGAAATCTCTGCCAGGGATCCACTAAGCTCTCACTTTAGAATGGGGAAGAAAGTGAGAAGGGCATCACATTTCATCAAAACCCTTAGAAGGGAATATTACAGAGTTCGAAATCATAGCACTAGACCATGTATCAAGTCTCAGGAAGAAATTAAATAAAAACAACTCTTGGTACAGAAAAATATAGCAGACATCAAATATGTAAAATTTCTGGGATTTTAAAAAAGCATTTTATAAAATGTCTCAAGGAGATAAGATGCATTTCTGCCCTTCCATAAAAATGTTGTGGACTAAGAATGCACTTTCTTAATTACTATATTAGGAAAACATCTCCCAGGCAATATGCTAAAAAAACAAAATAAAACATTAAAGAGATTCATGTCATTATACAAAGCCATGTGTCAAAAGGCAACTTCATTAAGGACTCAAAACTGGATGAGCATTAAAGATGATGGAAGATCTTTATATGCTTAGAATCATGTAGCATGGAATATCTAGTGTGATTTCCTAATATTTCTGACCACCAAAAAAAAAAAATGGGACTAGGTCTCTCAAAATCAATACCTAGATTATGTAAGTTAGGGTAATGCACATAGCTATAACAAACCAATTCCAAAAATTTGGCACCCTTACAAAATAAAAGTGCATTTCTCACTTAAATAGCAATTTCAATGTAGGAGTTTCTGGTAGATAAGCTGCTTTTCTCCACTTGGTGATCGCAAGACCCAAGTTCCATCAAATACCTTGTACATTTGTTATTCCTCTAGTACCTGGAAACCATCTGTTCTAGTCTGGCAGATAGAAAAATAGAAGGCAGAAAAGCCACACCTCTTTTTAATACCCTTGGCCTTAAAGTGACATCATTATTGGGGCACCTGGGTAGCTCAGTCGTTAAGCATCTGCCTTCGGCTCAGGGCATGATCCCGGCGTTATGGGATCGAGCCCCACATCAGGCTCCTCTGCTGGGAGCCTGCTTCTTCCTCTCCCACTCCCCCTGCTTGTGTTCCCTCTCTTGCTGGCTGTCTCTCTCTGTCAAATAAATAAATAAAATCTTAAAAAAAAAGTGACATCATTATTGTTGTTTCTATTCCATTGATGAGAACTAGCTGCATGACCTTCCTAGGTGCAGAGGAATGGGGAAATGTAATTTCTGGAAATGCAGCAACTTTACAGTGACAACTCACCACTATGGAAGGACAAGCATGACTTCTGGGTTAGTTTGTCATGTCCACCACAGAAATAAATACCAAAGCAAACCAGGATGATCTGATTTCGCCAGGCTGTAAGGATAGTGCTCCAAGTGCTACTACTTTGTGTTAGTGAAGAGGAGATAAGTGACTCCAGAAAAGGGTAAAACAGATATTAAAGTAATCTAACATATTTTAATCCTTTGGCCTTCCCACAATTTTTGTTCCCAAACTGGTTAATTTTGATAAATTGTTAAGCTAGGAAACATTATAAGGGGATTTTCATGTAAAGCTGGCAGAGTAAGGGCATTTTTTTACTCCATAAATCTCCTTTTAAACTCAAGAAAACAACAACAAAAATTTTTGTTTAACTTTGTGGAATAAGAAAACAACTATAAAAACGAGGCATATGTGCCAAATACTGAGAAATCCAGACCAGATTTAGGAGGATTCTAGAAGCTGGCAAAGCTTCTCAATTCCTCAATAAGATCCTTAAAAGTAATTATCCAGGAAAGGCTTGTTAATAAACTACTGATCACAAATGTTTGGGAAACCTGAGGCAAGGAAAACAAATGCAAAAATAAACTATTGGGACTACATCAAAATAAAAAGTTTCTGCACAGCAAAGGAAACAATTAACAAAGCTAAAAGGCAGCCCAAGGAAGGGGAGAGGTATTTGCAAAGGACATCTCTGATAAAGGGTTAGTATTCAAAACATATAAAGAATTTATACAACTCAACACCCAAAAACTAAATAATCCAATTAAAAAATAGGCAGAAGACATGAATAAGCATTTCCCCAAAGAAGGCATCCAGATGGCCAACAGACACATGTAAAGATGTTCATCATCACTCATCATCAGGGAAATGCAAATCAAAATCACAATGAGATATCACCTCACACCTGTCAAAATGGCTAAGATCAACACCACAAGAAACAACAGGTGTTGGTGAGGATGTAGAGAAAAAGGGACCCTCTTGCACTGTTCGTGGGAATGCAAACTGGTACAGCCACTGTGGAAAACCGTATGGAGGTTCTGAAAAAAAGTAAAAGTGGTGCTACCCTATGACCCAGCAATTGCACTACTAGGTATTTATCCAAAGGATACAAACAGTGATTCGAAGGGGCACATGCACCCCAATGCATATAGCAGCAATGTCCCCAATAGTCAAAACATAGAAAGAGCCTAAATATCCACCAACTGATGAATGGATGAAGAAGATGTGGTATACACACACACACACACACACACACACACACACACACACACACACAGCAGAAAATTACTCAGCCCTCAAAAAGAATGAAATCTTGCCATTTGCAATGACGTGGATGGAACTAGAGGGTATTATGCTAAGCAAAATAAGTCAGAGAAAGACAAATACCATATGATTTCATGCATATGTGGAATTTAAGAAATGAAACAGATGAACATAGGGGAAGGGAAGGAAAAAGAACAAAAAAACAGAGAGGGAGAAAAAACCATAAGAGACTCTTAAGTATAAGAAACAAACTGAGGGTTACTGGAGGGGAAGTGGGTGGGGGGATTGGGGTAACTGTGTGATGAGCATTAAGGAGGGCACATGATGTAATGAGAACTGGGTGTTATATGCAACTGATGAATCACTAAATTCTACCTCTGAAACTACTAATACACTATATGTTAATTCAATTGAATTAAATTAAAAAGAAAAAAATTAAAAAATAAAAGTGCATATCACATTTTTAAAAAGTTAAAAATAGAACTACCCTATACCCAGTAATTGCACTACTGGGTATTTACCCAAAAAATATGAAAACACTAACTCAAAGGGATACATGAACCCCTATGTTTATAACAGCATTATTTACAACAGCTAAGATATGGAAGCAGCCCAAGTGTTCATTCATTGATGAAATAGACAAAGAAGATGTGGTATATAGATATATATATACAATGGAATATTTTTCAGCCATATAAAAGAATAAAATCTTGCCATTTGCAATGACATGGATGGAGCTAGAGAATATTATACAAAGTGAAATAAGTCAGAGAAAGACAAATACCGTATGGTTTCACTCATGTGTGGAATTTAAGAAACAAAACAAATGAGCAAAGGGGAGAGAGAGAAACAAATTAAGAAACAGACTGTTAATTATAGAGAACAAACTGATGGTTGCCAGAGGGGAGGTGGGTTGGGGCATGGGTGAAATATGTAAAGGGGATTAAGAGTACACTTGCCATGATGAGCACGAAGTAATGTACAAAACTGTTGAAACAGTATATTGCACACCTGAAACTAACACTGTATGTTAACTAACTGGAATTAAAATAAAAACTTAAAATAAAAAAATAAAATAAGAAAAGTGGGAGAAGCAGATGAACAGGATGGTACTCAGGAAAGGGGACATTTAAGGAAAAACAATGCTGACATCCCACTTTACTGTCTCTGACCCTAACCTCTGGTCAGGGGACGTCACTGGGGTGAAATGGGTGAGGAAAACACCATGGTGGTGGGTACCAGATCACAAGACAGAAAGCCTGTAATTTCTGAGACCTTACTCTAAGCTGAACCAATATCTTCAAAGCCGAAAATTGTGCGCATCTATGACCCCCAGACCAAAATAAAGAATCGAGTAAAGGAATATAACAAAAACACATGAAAATTACGGTATACATTTGAAGAGAAATCACCAAAAGAGAAATGTCATTCTAAAAATAATTCTTTTCTTCAAAAACCTATATACAACTGATATCTCTCTTGCTAAATAATAATAAAAAAATTGAAAATACATTCAAAGGAGAAAAATAAAGAGTTTGAGAGAATATTATAAAACAATAAAAGCAAACACAAAATGTTCTGGGTGGAGGGTAAGGGGTGTGTTGATGAAGTTCCTTCAGTTCAGGCCTCATAAACCTCCCACAGACTATGTTCCAATAAATATAAGTTCACAATAAAAGTCACAAAACTCAGGATAAAAAAGCCACCATTTGTGAAAATCAGCTAGAAACAATAGTGACAATAATAAAACAGACTCTAGATAGTGGAATTATCAGATAGAGAATTATAAAATAACTATTTTTAGTACGTTTAAAGAATTAGAGAAAGGAATTTATAAAATAAGGAGTAATGACTGTAAAACATGACCAGGCAGATTTGAAAAATAACTAAATATAACTTCTTGAAACTAACAATGAAATAACTGAGAATTTCAACAATGACCGGAAAGAGACCGAGAAACTTTTTGGGGGTAATTGTAAGGTTTTCTATTTTGTTGTGGGTGGTTGTTACGAGACTACATACATTGCCTAAACTCATCAAATAAATGCATAAGAACTGTGCATTTCATTGTATGTTAAATATACTTCCATTAAAAAGAATCTCAATGAAAGGACTAAACAGAATAAATACGTCCAAGAGAGAATTAGAGAATAAGAAAAATGCAAAATGCTGCTCAGATATATTATTAAAATGGCAAACATTAAATAGAAATGAATAAAATCAAAGAGTACAGAGTCAGAAGGCCAAATACAGATTTAATGAGTTGAGCATTCAGATGGAAACAGAAACTAGAAATAAAAAAGATATAATATTCAAAAGCCAATGGGTAAAAATTCTCCAGAACTGTTGAAAGACATGAAATCTCATTTTAGAAATCTCAACAATTCCAAGATTAATCACAGTAAAACTGCAGAACACCAAAAATAAACTGAAGACCTCAACAGCAACCAGAGATGAGAGATTTCCAGCACTGTCAAAATAATTAAATGGATAGTTAATATCTCAACAGCAGCAGTGAAGTCAGAAGACAATATAATATTGCATTCTTTCCTAAGTGATGACAACACGTAAGTACAGTAAAATCCCCATGCAGTAATGCATTTCTTCATAATGTAGATACATATATAATACAACTGAAGATAGGCTTCTTCACTGGCTCCAATTCTTAACATGTATAGATCAAAGGTTAAAGAAGTGAGACAAGTGGAAAAAAGATGATTCCCAATTTCCACAATTAAGAGATACTTAGAGTCACTGTTACTCTCTTGGAAATCTCAGCCTACCGTGGGACCCAGAATTACCCCATCAATATTTAAGCTGAAGTACACACCTGGCCTCCAGATTGTGCCTAAGTAATTCTGAGATCTACATAGATTTGCATCATACAGCCAGAACTTGAGAACAACTAGCCAGCTAAGTTCAATCAAATTATGTCAACCTTAAAATAATGTGACCCTGCATTTTGTAAAAATTAGTATTTGGGCTTATGCTTATTGCATTATGTGTGAGTTTCACTGCATCATCCTAAAACTGTACACTAATATGAGCTATCTCAGGAACAGAGATGAAATAAAGATATTTTTAGCGATAATAATAGTTAACACTATTAAACCTTTGCTGAAGAAAATTTTAAAGTATGTGTCTCGTATAACACCCAGTGCACCATGCAGTACGTGCCCTCCTTACCACCCATCAACAGCCTATCCCATTCCCCCACCCCCCTCCCCTCTGAAATAATGAATCATCGAACTTTACATCAAAAACCAGGGACATACTGTATGGTGACTAACATAATAAAAAAACATTAAAAAAATAAAGTATGTGTCTCAAGAAGAAAGGAAATAGCAAAAGAAGTTCTAACATACAGGAAGGAATATGATTGAAATAAAAAGTAAATATATTGTGCTCGCTTCAGCAGCACATAAACTGAAATAAAAAGTAAATATATAAATTTATATAAAAGCTGACTCTATAAAACAATAATAAAGTGTCTAATTTATGATCTAATAAAAAAGACAGAGCTATAGGGTGGACATCTAGACACTGGTTGGAGGTGACTAGAATTAAACCATTCCAAGGTCTTATATTTTGGGGGAGGAAGGTAAAAATATTAACTAACTTTATATTGTGTTATGTGTATATTTTAAAAATTTCAAAGGTAGCTACTTAAGGAATAGAAATATCTTTAAAAGCAGTAGAGAAGGAAAAAAAAGATATTTGCCTCAATTCAAATAAAGGCAAGAAAGGAGGAAAAAAGAACACAGAAAGAAATAAAAAGGAATCGTAAAGAGGAAATAAAGCTAAATATATCAGTAATTATAATAAATAAAAATAAACTCTGGTTAAAAGGCACAGATTATTAAAAAGGATTTTTTTTAAGAAGCTATGCAGTGTTTATAAGAGATATACCTAAAACATAAAGACACAAAAGAATTAAAGTAAAAACATGGAAAAATTATATAAGATGTAAACATAAACCAAAGAAAAATCATTTAGCTGTGTTCACATCAGGCAAAAATAGACTTCAAAGCAAAGGCATTACTAGAGATAAAATAATTTCATAATGGTAAAAGTATTCACTTCTCCAAAAAGATATAGTTTTACATTTGAATATACCCAATAAAATAATTTAAAATGCATAAAGCAAAAAAAGGACTACTGGGAGAAAGAACATCTATAATAGCACTGTGAAATTTTAACACACCTCTCTCAGAAACTGACACTTGGGTTGTGTAAGACATACACAGGATTTGCAACCAACACTCTGGTAACTTTTTTTTTTACAAACATAGAGGGGATATTTATGAAAATTGATCACATACTAAGCCATAAAGCAATATCCAACTACTTTCAATAATTACTATCACAAAGACCACAAAGTTTCTGACCAATGCAATTAAAAAAGTAAATATATGAATGGAAAACAAGGGTGTACACATGTATGTGTGCACACATACAAGTTTCTAAATTATTCATGGGTAAAGAGGGAAGAACCCCTAGTGGAAATTACAGAATATTTTTTAAAGATGTATTTATTTATTTGAGGGGGAGGGGAGGGCAGAAAGAGAGGAAGAGTCAATCAGACTCCACACTGAGCATGGAGCCCAATGTGGGGCTTGATCTCACAACCTGGAGATCATGACCTAAGCCAAAACCAAGAGTAAGACACTTAACTGACAGTGCCACCCAGGTGCCCCAGAAATTATAGAATATTTGGAACTGAATAGCAACGAAACTACTGCCATTCATGAAACTTTGTAGAACATAGGCAAAGTGATGCTTAGAAAAAATTTTATATGTTTAAATATTTAGAAAAGAAGAAATGGTGAAACCTAATAAGGCAAGCAAACAACCTAGGAAGTGCAGGGGGAAAACACAAGACAATAAACCCAAATTAGTGTAGGAAAGTAGTTAACAAAGAAAAGTTAGCAAAATAGAAACAAAGTTATTAACAAGATATTCCAACAGCTCCCACTATTTGGCCCATAGTGATACTCAAAGTTGAAAACCCCACTAAATGCTGAGAGCTTCCAAATAAATTTTTAGGTTCTAGCTCTCTCAATCATTGACATACAACCAAAGATTATCAAATATATAAGGAAAGCCTATAACATGGAAGGCAAACAAATTGAACAAATGGAAGGGGGGCAACTTGGATAAAGCAAAGATTCCTCAGAAAGGGAAGAAAGAAATTTAAAAGTTATGATTAATATCTTCACAGATATAAGAAAAGACAAAGCTTTAATGAAGCAGCAGCAGAGTGCTAGAATAAAAGGAACATGTAGGAAACAAAATCCAATGTATGATAGCAGAAATAAAAAGCAGGAAGGAAGACTGTTAAACAAATTTAAGAAACTTTACCATTGAGTAAAAAGACAATAAATCACAGTAGAAAAAAGGATAATAAAATTAGCAGACCATTTCAATATGTCCAGCATCCAAAAAGAGAACAGATAAAGTAGAATATCATCAATGAAATAATTCAAGGAGATTTATCAAGAATGAAAGACATAATTTTCTAGATTGAAAAGGGTATGATACAATGGATGGAAGTAAGCCCACTCTGAGGTATATTATTGTAAAATTTCAGACAATTGAGTAGAAAAAGTTCCTAAAACTTCCAGAGGGAAAAAACAGAACATAGATAAGACTGAGAATCACAATAGCTTCAGATATTTCTATACCAATATGGAAAGCTAACAGACACTTAAGCAATGACTTCCTGAAGGAAAATGTTTTCCACATTAGATTCCTATACCAATTTGGATGGGAAAAGTAGGGATATCTTCAGACATAGATAATCTAAAATTTTTTCCTGCTACATACCCTTTCTCAGAAAGCTACTAAAGAATGTGTCCCATCAAAGCTAGGAAGTAAAGCAAGACAGACAACTACAAGACACACAAGAAATGAAAGCCCAATGCGAAAGAAAGATGAAAGTCATCCCCAAGATGATAATGGATGAAGAGGTATAAGATGGCAAAAAATTCAAATTGTATCATGTATGAAAATTTTGGACAATTCAGGATCCCATAAAAACATCCACTCTTTCTTGTAAAACATATGAATGGGCATAATAAAAGTCCACAGAGAGACATTATTCGCTCTGATGGGTCCAAAGGTTGCTGGTGTCAGGCTGAATCTGAAAGACAACAAAGAATATGTTCCTAAATTGAGTGGATTCACTAAGCCTGGTGATTCTTTTTTGGCCAAAAAAATAAGCAAAACCTTTCTGATACCCACAAACTGAAACAAGAGAATTTATCCTATATATACATATATACTTGTAGATACCTAGAATAACTCTGGAAAGATACATGTAATTGCCTCTGGGAAGAGGAACTTGAGAAAAGGGATATGAGGAAGATTTATTTTTCAGCATTTACCCCTTTGTTTCTTTTGAATTTTATACATATGTACATATAGCCTACCCAAAATGAATAAAATAAAACATATAACTTGTACCCTTTGATCCAATAATTTTGTTCCCAAGAATTTATTCTAAGCTACATCTGCACAAGGGCAGAGTGATACATGTTCAAAATTACTTATTAAAGTCCTATTTCTAATAGCATAAGATTGGATATAATTTATGTCCTTTGACAAAAAAACTGATAAATATATATTATATATAACATATATAATATATATAATATATATATATAAATATAAATACACACACACACACACACACACACACGCACACCTCCATATAGGGTTATACTATGCATCCACAAAAGAAAATGAAAAATGATCTTTCCTGATACGGAACAGTATTATTCCATATACTATTGAATACAAAAGTTTAGAAGAACAAAAGTATACTACCAGTTAAGAAAATGCAAAAGTGTTTACTTACATATACTTATTTTTACTTATATATTGTGTATCATTATCTAGGAGGATATGCAAGAAATTGATAACAGTGATTAGAGGGTAATTTAATGCCAGGAAAAAAGAATGAGAGAGATTTCCTACTGCATATCCTTCTTTGTCTTCTGAATTTTTACCACATAAATATATTACCTATGCAAAAAAAACCCAAATAAATTAAGATAAAGATATAAAAAGAAAATAAATAATTGAAATAAAAGAGGGACACAACTACAGCAAAAAAGTATATACTATAAATTATTATCACTAATTTTACACCAATGTGGGTTAAAATATAGATAAAACTCACAAATTCCTGGATAACTTATCAAAATTGGCTCAAAAAGAATAGAAAAATAATTATAGTAAAAGGCATTGGGCCAGTAACTGTTAAATGTTCCACCAAGTAAACACTCATCTCAAACTGTTTGATAGGTAAATTCTATCAAATATTAATAGAACAACAAAATATTAAAAAAATAAAGGCAGGGATTTTTATCTGTTTTGTTCTGTGCTATATCTCAAATCTCTAGAGCAATTTCTGACATAAAACAGACTCTTAGTTCATTTTATGAGTCTAGAGTAGACTCTTAGTTCCTTGGTATGAACTTAATTCTGCAAACAGACATGAACAGTATGTGTATACAATATCTTCCTAAATCTAGTAAATGGCATCTTACCAAAAACCTAGAAGAAACATCACCTCAATAGAGAATTGTTACAATTATTTTCTGTAGAATCAGTAACAGGATAAAGTTTCATAATAAAAGAACTCCTATTTAGCACTGGAGAGCCTAACCCATATAATAGTATTAAAGAAAATAAAAGCTACAAAGATCAGAATGATAGAAACAGATGATATGATTATCTACCTAGAAAATCCAAATAGTTTTACAAATTACTAGAATTAATAAGAAAATATGGCAGCAGCTAGACTAAAATTCATATAAAAATATTGTAATTTTATACAGCAGCAATAAACAAAATGTTTTTGAATATGTGAAGTACCATAAAAATATATAAAGTATCTGGACATAAATATATCAAAATACAGGCAATATTTTTATGGAGAAAGTATAAACCAAAAATGAAAGACAATAAAGAGAACTACATAAATGGAAATATACACCATATTCATAGTTAAGGATACTCTACCATGAAAATATCAGTTGTACTACATATATATAGATACATGAAATCTCAGCTAAAACATCAGCAGTCTTACAAGGAATGTAATAAGTGACTCCAAAATTCTCATGGAAATGCAAAAGAAAATACAGAAGAGAAGAGACTCCAGAGAGCACAGCAAAAACAAAAAGTCAAGGAAGACATGAGCTATATTAGCAACCAACCTGACCTGATATCTACAGAACATTCCAACTCACAACAAGAAACAGGCAAGGGAAACAAAAGCAAAAATAAACTATTGGAACTTCATCAAAATAAAAAGCTTCTGCACAGTGAAGGAAACAACAAAACTAAAAGGCAACCCAAGGAATGGGAGAAGGTATTTGCAAAGGGCATCTCTGATAAAGGGTTAGTATCCAAAATATATAGGGAGCTTATAAAATTCAACACCCAAAACCAAATAATCCAATTAAAAATGGGCAGAAGACATGAATAGACATTTTTCCAAAGAAGACGTGCAGATGGCCAACAGACATATGTAAAGATGCTCAACATCACTGATCATCAGGGAAATACAAATCAAAATTACAATTAGATATCATCTCACACCTGTAAGAATGGCTAAAATCAAAACCATAAGAAACAACAGATGTTGGTAAGATTGTGGAGAAAGTGGAACCTTCTTGCAACTGTTGGTGGGAATGCAAACTGGTACAGCCACTCTGGAAAACAGTATGGAGGTTCCTCAAAAACTTAAAAGTAGAACTACCCTACAATCCAGCAATTGCACTACTGGGTATTTATCCAAAGAATATGAAAACACTCATTCAAATATATGCACCCTGATATTTACAGCAGCATTATCTACAAGAGCCAAATTATGGAAACAGCCAAAGTGTCCATCAACTGATGAATGGATAAGGAAGATGTGATATGTATATACAATGGAATGTTATTCAGTTATAACAAAGAATAAAATCTTGCCATTAGCAACAATGTGGATGGAGCTAGAGAGTATTATGCTAAGCAAAATAAGTCAGTCGGAGAAAGTCAAATACCATATGGTTTCACATTCATATGTGGAATTTAGGAAGCAAAACAAATGAGCAAAGGGAAAAAAGAGAGAGGCAAACCAAGAAACAGACTCTTAACTATAAAGAACAAACTGACGGCTACCAGAGGCCAGGTGGGTGGGATATGGGTGAAATGGGGGATGGGTGAAATAGGTGATGGGGATTAAGGAGTGCACTTGCTGTGATGAGCAGCAGGGATTGTATGGAAGTGGTAAATCACTATATTCTACACCTGAAACTAATATTACACTGTATGTTAACTAACTGGAATTTAAATAAAACTTAAAAGAAACAGAAGAAACAAGCAGAAAATGTAATAAGAGATCAGACTTAGACTAATATACAAATAATGTAAATGTAAGTGGTTCAAATAAACTAATTACAAGACAGAAATGGACAGAATAAATTTATTTAAAAAAATAGTTCCAACTATAGTTGTCTATAAGAAACTCACTTTAAACACAACATAGGGGCACCAGGGTGGCTCAGTTGGTTAAGCGTCTGCCCTCAGCTCAGGTCATGATCTCAGAGTCCTGGGATCAAGCCCCTGCATCAGACTCCCTGCTCAGTGGGGAATCTGCTTCTCCCCCTCTAGTCCCCCCACCACTGCCACTCATGTTCTCTCTCTCTCACTCTCTCTTTCTCAAGTAAATAAAATCTTTAAAAGAAAAACACAACAACACAGGTAGCTCAAAAGTAAGAGAATAGAAAAAGATGGAGCATGCTAATGTTAATCAAAAAGTAAACTGGATGAATTGATTGAAAGTAAAACAATGAAAAAAGATATGCATCAGTCAGAATAAATTATCTAAAGTAGCTATATTAGTATCAGAAAAGGAGACTTCAGAACAATGACTAATATCATGAATTAGGAGGGTCTTTTTTAATGACAAGAACTCAAGAAGAGAGAACAATCCTAAATGTGCATGCGCCTAATAATGGAGCTTCAAAATTTATGAAGTAATAACTGACAGAACTGAAAGGAGAAACAGACAAACCCACCACTTGAGTTAAAGTTTCAACACTCTACAGTTGTTTTAAGTAGTTTCTAAATATAAACTAAGAAATGAATAGAAATCTTTTATGAAAAATGCTTCAAGAGAAACTGATAGCTATGGAAGACAAAGAAGTTCAACCATATACATAATTTATCATTTATAACAAATAGAATACACCAAATGGTCCAGAACACATAATTTTAAAAATCTTTCATTAATGAGAAAATGCTTGAACCTACAGATTGACATTATATATGCAGAAAAATACTGAGTTTTCTACAAGGATATTAGAAACCCACACTACCCTTGATGGCTTCACAGCAAGTCAGTGCCAGAAGACAATGGAGCATGACTCATGGCTTTACTTTTTTACTTTTTACAGCAAAGCTTGAATTAAAAATTACAAAGTATCTATCTTATGTATAACTTTACGGGGAAATAGAATGAAGGACAAAGGAATGTGCACTATGCTGGGTAACAGAATTCCAGGGTCCATCTCCCAGATTTCTCTTATACTGTCTGTATCCTTGAGTAATTTACTTCGCCTGTCCTAACTCAAGGTGAAAACTATGTAAAAATCACAACCTCAAAGGTAGGGTGATGGCCTGGCTGCCAAGACTGGTCCTGAGGAGCCAGGTTCTATACCAGGTACAAAAGGAGGAGTGAGATCAAGCATGATCCAGGAGAATGCCTATACTAGGAAGATCCAATCTGGTGGGCAAAAACAGTGCCCTAGGTGAGGTGGGCAGGAATGGGCTATGACTGAATGGCAATGTGAAGTAGTTAAGAGCACAGGTTTTAGGGTCAAACATTTGTGTATTTGAATCTGAAGTCGGCCCCCTACCAGCTGTGTGCTCTTGGGTAAAGCACATAGCTTCACTTTCCTCATCTGTAATATAAAAATAATAATCCTGCTCTCATAGAATTAAGTTTCATATTGTTTGCAAAACACCCATAATTGTGTTTGGTGCAGCATTAGCACTTAATAAACTGCAGCTATCATTATTCAACAAATTCTAGGCCTTCCCAGATGTGCACCAAAGACTGTTGCTAAGTGTCCTGCCCTGGTTTGTACTGGCTTAGAAAAGGGCAGGGTTGAGCCTGTTCATGCCTTACGCCCCTGTAAGGAGCTAGGTAAGGCAGGAGCAGACACACTGCCTCTTAACTTCAATTTTGTCATCCTACAATAAAAGGATTTGATCAGACAATCTCTAAGGACCTCATAGCTCATAGCTCTAAAACTCTTTGATCTGTGAACCAAATCTAATGTGTATTCTATGTTTAGAACTGATATATTGTTAGATCAGCTGGGAATTGCCAAAATTGTATCATCTATTGATTTATATTAAGGGTTGTGGTAAATGACCTTGGATAAAGAATATAATCTAAAATGGTATTTGTAACATCAAATGGAGTGTAAAGATTTAATGGCTTACCCTTTGGACTGAGGACCTCTTAGACTCATATATTCTTACAGTTTAAAGTGATCTCAGAAGCTAACTTGTCAAACCTCCCAACTGTTGGAGGAACCACTTCTACAGCATCCCTACAGTGCTCATAACCTGGCTTGAATATATCTCATGACAGGGACCTTACTACTTCATGAGATGCCTTTTTCATTTCTGTAATTCTATTATTAAAGCACTCTTTTATGTTTATTTTGAGACCAAAGTTTTTTAATCCCAAAACCTTTCCTTCTTGAACAAAATGGCCCTTATTTGAAATAACTGTCAGCTTTCTCCGTAACTTCTCTTGAGGCTAGACAGACATCCTTAATCACTTCAGTCACTCTACATAAGTTTCCAGACCCCACAGCATCCTGACTGCCTTCCTCAGGACCACTTTGTAGGTCAGTTAAATGTAGCCCCTGAATTAAGTACAGTATATCAAACATGGTGCAAGAAAGAACAGTCATCCCCATAGGTGGGAGGCAATGCCCTTTTTTTAAGGTCACCAAAGACTTGAATATACATTTCTCAAAGACATACAAATGGCTAAGAGGTATAAAAAATGCTTATTGTCACTAATCATGAGGGAAATGCAAATCATGCAGCAGCTTTGTTGGTAAACAGTATGGAAGGTCCTCAAAAAATTAAAAATAGAACTACCATACAATCCAGCAATCCTACTTCTGGGTATTTATCTAAAAGAACTGAAATCAGGATCTCAAAGAGATAACAGCACTCCTATGCTCATCTCAGCATTATCTGTAACCACCAAGACATGGAAAAAACACAAATGTCCACTGACAAACAAATGGAAAAAGAAAATTAGGTGTATACATACAATAGAATACTATTCCACCTGAAAAAAGGAGGAAATTCTGCCATATATGACAACCAGATGAACCTTCAGGACATTATGTTGAGTAAAATAAGCCCATCACAGAATGACAAATACTACATAATTCCACTTACATGTGGTATGTAAAATAGTCAAATTAATAGAATCCAAGAGTGGAATGGTGGTTTCCAGGGGAGAGGGGTAGAGAGACACAGTGGGTATGCTAATCAACAGGCATAAAGATTCAGTTAAGCAAGATGAATAAGTTTTGAAGATCTGCTGTAGACCATTGTACCTACTGTCAACAATAATGTATCGTACAGTTAAAAATTAAAGAGGTTAGATCTCACATTAAGCGTTCTTACCACAATAATTTTTAAAAAATGGAATCATACTAAAAAGAACGGGTTTTATATTCTAGAAGCCCCACTTCACTGTTAGTTCATATTACACTCATTATTTTAGCCATGGCATCTTCATCAACAAAACAAGTGCTTAGGCTACAAGATCAAAGGTACTTTTTAAAAAAGTTGTGTGAACTCCTACTTCGAATGAGACCGTATTTGTATCCCCAACGTAGAAACAGAACCAATGGAAGTGTGTTGGTTTTGCCTGCCCCATTGGATCCCTGCCCACTCAGTTACCTACCTCACTGCTCTTGGAGGGGACCTCTAAGGCATTGCCCAGAAGGTGGAAAAATCCATGAACAACCTGATCTCCCAGTTTCCTTCAAGCCCTAATATTCTAAAATTTTCAGAAAGAAAGAAAGAAAGAAAGAAAGAAAGAAAGAAAGAAAGAAAGAAAGAAAGAAAGAAAGAGAAAGAGAGAAAGGAAGAAAGAAAGAAAAGGAAAGACAGGAAAGGAAGGGGGGGGAGGAAGGAAGGAAAGGAAAGGAAGGAAGGGAAAGAAAGGAAGAAAGAAAGAAAGACCTCACAATTTTCACATGAACTGTTGCCATGGAGTATAGCATAGTAGTCATCATTGTCAGTTCAAATCCTACTTCCACCATTCTGTGGCTATATGATATTGGGAAAATTTTGGTGCCTGTAGAATGGGAAGAATAATTGCCTTTACCTCATAGGGATGCTGTTAGGATTAAATGATTTAACTCATACAGAGATCTTAGAATAGTACCTGGTGCTTAGATTCCTATCAGCTACCAGCTCAAGGTTCCCCAATTTTGACTCTCATAGTTAAATTTCTGAACCTAAACTCAGGACATTAAGCTTTCTGCATTTAAATTTTTTCTACTTGGTAATAGACTCAGCCTTCAGGATTCAGGCTCAAGATAAGTTTTAATCTTGATCCCCTCATCTTTTCCCTTGGCTGTCTCTCCTAGGACTCTGTCACCTGCATTTTTGGTAGGCAAACCTCCTGTGCCTTTATCCAGGTCACCAGTCTCTTCCTAAAGATCAAATGTGACTTTATTGAACAGCTATGACTATAAAGATAATATGCCAGTATTTTTTTAAAGATTTTATTTCCTTATTTAGAAAGAAAGAGAGCAGGGGGAAGGGCAGAGGGAAAGCGAGAATCTCAAGCAGACTTCATGCTGAGTGCAGAGCCCAATGTGGGGCTCGATCTCACGACCCTGAGATCATGACCTGAGCTGAAATCAAGAATTAGATCTTAAACAACTGAGCCACTCAGGTGCCCCAACACACCTGTATTTAACCACCATGTATGTAGATATCATAAAGATAATGTTTGGGTAAAACTTAGTAAATTGGGACGTCCAGAGGTCAGACATTCTGAAAACAATGTATAAGTGAGCATATTACTCATCACAATGAATTAGAAGTACATGAGATTTTAGACACTATTCATTTCCTAAACTTTGGAGTAGCCCAATCAATTATTTTTTTAATTACTTAGAAACCAAAGGAAATTTGAGAACCCAACAACTGATTAGGCCACAAAGTGTTAAGACAATTTCTAAGAGAAGCAAAGAGCTTTTGCTTCTTTACCAGTCTCCAAAACTCCATTCAATCCAGGAAACTTTCTTAATGCTGACAGATTACATCTCAGCTCCCTAACATGGATCATGGCATTTTCCACAACTTTGACCCACCTGTCTCTCTCACCAATATTCCAGTCACACTAAATTTGTTCTCCTTTTGATGAATATATACTTCTATACTTGTGACATCTGATATACTATTCCTTCTGCCTATTAAATTTCCTTCCTTTTCTCTCTGTGGCAAACTTTCATTCATTCTTACCCACTTCTGTGAAATTAACTCCAATTCCAAAATCACTCCTCCTTCCTCTGGGCTTCCCATTGGATTCTGCGATTCTTCTTTTATAGCCCTCACAATGCTATATTGTGATCAATTGTTTCCAAGTATGTCTCATTGGCAACACCTAGCTAGGGGACATTGTATGATACCTCAACTAATGACCCCAATTTTTAGCAGACTGCAGAACTTAGATTTTAAGCCAATAGTACAGGACTTACTTACCATGAATTTCATTATTTCTGTGGGAAAATACGAACAGTGTTCCCAAGAGCAGAATTTCAAATTACCTTTGAGAACTCAATCCTATCACTGATCTGTTCTTTCATTCAACAAATGTTTCTCGAGCAATTACTGTATCTCAGGCATTGTTTGAGCCAGAAGAGATAAAACAGTAAGCAAATCAGTCAAGTTTCTTACCCTCATAGAGCTTATACTACAATGGGGAAGATAAAATTAAAAGATGAAATAAGGGGTGCCTGGGTGGTTCAGTTGGTTAAGCGTCTGCCTTCGGCTCAGGTCTTAATCCTGGAGACCTGGGATCGAGCTCCATGTCAGGCTCCCTGCTCAGCAGGGAGTCTGCTTCTCTCTCTCTCCCACTCTGTGTGCGCACACACTCTCTCTCTCTCTCCCTCTCTCTCTCTCTAAAATAAATAAATAAAATCTTTAAAAAATAAAAGATGAAATAATTTAAAAAATATGGTGTGTTTGAAGTGGTAATGGTAAGGGGAAAATAAATCATGGTAGAGGGATAGAAAATATCAGGGAATTAGTTGCAATTTTGCAATAAGTGATCAGGGACGGCCTCACAGAGATGATAAAGTAAAAACATGAAGGAAGTGAATAAGTGAGCCATGTTGAATAGCTGAGAAAAGAGCATGCCTGGCAGAGGAAACAGCAAGGTCAAGGCCTAGGAGTGGAAGACTGCCTGGTATGTTCAAGGACGTAAGTGATGCTAAGTGGCTGAAGTGGGAAGAGCCAGGTCACACAGAGCTCCACAGGTGAGCATGAGGACTTTGGGTTTCAGTCTGATGACATGGGAATCCAATGATAGAAATAAGCAGAAGAGTGATATGACCTGATTTATATTTTCATAGGGTCACTTTGGATGCTTTGCTAAGAATAGATTTAGGGGAGGCATGGAGGACAAACACAGAAGCAAGACATCAGGTAGGAAGTTATGTGATAACACAGGTGGGATGTGATGGGAGTTGTGAGAAGTGGTCAAATTTTAGAAGAATTTGTCAAGATTCTCTGACAGATCAATGAAGGTTGTGACAGAAAGGGAAGAGTTAAGGCTGAGTATCATGATTTTTTTTATCCTAGCAATTTAAAGGATGAAGTTCCATTAACTGAAATGGAGAAAAGAGTAAGAAAACCTGGTTTGGAGAAAGATCCAGAGCTTAGCTTTGGAGATGTTAAATTTGCAATCTCTATCAGACATTGAAGTGTAGATGTCAAGTAAGCAGTAGGATATATGGGTCTTTATCAGAGAAGACAACTGGGTTGAAGAATTTGGATGATATCAACACTGAGATGCTATTTAAAGCCACAAATCTAGACTAGATCACCTATAGAGTGACTATGGATAGAAAAAAATGAAGAAATCCAGGGGCTGGGCATGTGGTTCTCTAATATTTAGGCAAGGAAATAAAGGGGGGGGGGAGACAGGGGAAAAAGGAAAACAAAAAGACTGAGAAAGAGCATTTATAAAGGTAGGAGGAAAACCAGGCATGTGTAATTATCTTGGAAGCCAAGAAGAGAAAGAGTTTCACAGAGAAGAGAGTGAACAGCTGTGTGTCAAGTGCTGTTGAGACATTAAGTAAGATGAAGACTGAAAATAACCACTGGATTCAGCAACATGGAAATCAAGGGTGACCTTGACAAGTACAGTTTCAGAAGAATAGCGGTAGTGAAGGCCTGATGGGGTAGTTTCAGGTGAGAATGGGAGGAGAGAAATTAATTTTAAAAATTTAAGATGCTCTGAAGGAATGAGAAAGAGATAGTAGTTATTAGAATGGGAATAGAGGTTGAGACGGGTCTTCTTCTTTTAGGATGGGAGAAACACTGGATTGTTAATATGCAGTAGACAGAGGATGTTCAGTACAGAGGAGAAATTTGGTGATGGAGGAGAAGGGGAGAATCACCAGAGTGATGTCTGTGAGCAGGCTTTAGGGAATATAGCAGCATATGCTATATGGGAGCAGTGATATGGGCAGAACATGGACAATGGTCAGATATTGGGAAGGCCACATAAGTAAGTTACAAACTAAGGATGTAGAATGAAGGTAAGGATCAGGGCTGTAGGTTGAGGTTGGAGACCAAGTCAGGAACATGCAGGGACAGCACAAGTAAACAGGAGGACCAGAGTCAGAAGGGCAATCTGAGACTAGTCCAGGAGGTTACTATGAAGTCAAGGCAAAGGAAACTAGAAAGCATGCACTGTATGACTAATGATACTACACAAACAGCATTTTGTGCCAACACTCCTTTTGAGGGCTTGTACTCCCTTCCCATGGATTTTCTTCCTCTGGTTCCTGAGTCCGATGGCCAATATATTCTTTCTAAGAGATTGCCTTTATCGTTATTTTAATGAAGAGTTATATTTGTATACAAAAAGTATTATTGAATGTGTAATGTACCAAGAGCTCTGAAAATCAATTGGCTATTCCAGAAAGTCCCATAAATGCTTCCAAAACCCACAGAAGCAATCACAGTGATAAATACCAGGGTGGCAGACCGTAGTCACCAAACCATTTTCAATTTCCTGGGCACTAACCTTACTACCTTTTTGCTTCTGTGCATCTATTTGTGGTCAAATGAAACTGAAATATCAGAGTTGCAAGAATGAAACAGTCTGAGTTCCTGAGTCGCTTGAAGAATATGGACAGCAGCATTGGGGGGGGGGGGGTTCCAACCTGCATCAGATTCTGATAAAAACAAGAAATAACTCTTTGTTGTGTTAAGTCAATGACACTTATTATTTTCCCACAGCACAGCCTAACATGACCCTGACTACAACACAGACACACCATCTTAGAACAGAGGCAACCATTTGGCCTATAAATGCCAATGCTTTAAGTCATTGCAAGCATCACAGATGCCTAAATAACAAGTTCCCTTAGGATATAAAACATAATTTGATCCACAACAATTTGGCTTTCACACAGCACATCTGGTTTTCAGGAATACATCTATGTAAATTGAGTTACCTCCTTAATGATATTGTATTTGCATCTGAGGAACTGAAAAGACAAGACTGGCTGCAGGTTAAGTAAAAAGCACCTAGGTCTATCTTGATTTGCTCTCCAAGCTCCTGTGATAACATATGTAAACACCCTGTAGGTAATTAGATTCTAAATTCTTCTTCACTGTAATGATCCAGGTGTCATTGGAATGATGGTTTTTAAAAAAGTCATTTTTCCTACATAAGGTTACAGCGTATGATTTTTTTTCTTTTTTAATTAAACCTCTGCACAGTGAATAATGCACCTGATTTAGACATTCAAATCTTCCCCTCCCCCGTTGCTCCCCCACTAACCACCACCACCTCAGCTAAGAGAGTCAGTCTAGCTGATTCAGGCAATTGTGTTGCCTTATAAAACACTGTCCCCAAAGAATCCTTTATAGCCATTCAGAGCCGACACAGAGTCAATTATTAAGGTTTCCACTTGTATTGCTCAGTCTGCACTTTACACCTTAGTACTGTCCCTATTAATCTGCTCAGGAACCATTTTGCTATTTCTGATACAGGGGTAGGGATTGTTCAGGTATCCACTTGGGGTTTCTTTGGTTGTTTAACCTTGGAGGAGAACAGAAATGGTACCAGCATGCTGATATTTGGGTTTAGACCATACCACCTAATCCAGATGTTAAAGAGAGGGTTGCCGGAATGTGTCCTCCATCATGAACCTCTTATTGAAAGTACTTTCTACTCCATTGACAAAATGACAGGATTTATTCACCAGAATTTATCTCTACTGGTTCTTTTATCACCGACAGTAAGTTTCCATAACAGCTTGACTGTCCCAAATATTTGTTAAAGGCTTAAACAGTTTCAAATGTGTGCTCCTTTATTTAATTTACAGCTGTTTCTGAAAATGCACCATTCAGTATTAGATGAAATAGCTTATATCTCCTGTCATATTTCACATTTTGCTTTATGCTTTGGTAGATTTCATGGTGATCTCTTTTTAAACAGGAAAATTTGTTTTAGGGAAGATGATACATTTTCTCTAAATAGTCAAGCTGCAGAAAGAGTCCTATATCATGAAGCCCTTTCACTGGCCTACATATCAACAGTAGGTCTTGCAGACCTTTAAAAAATATCTGGGCCTCTTCGTTCTCAGGGAGGCTGGTTGCACTCTCTCACAGCCTCATTTCACAAAAGCAATTGTGGTATAGTCCAATGCATGCTTGACCTAACCCATCGGGCTCTAAATCTGACTTTGCCACTTTCAAACTCTAATTTTAGACAAATTACTTAACTTCTCTGAACCTCATCACCTTCATCTGTGAACTGGGGCTGATCATACTTGTTCACAGGGCAATTCTAAGGAGTCAATACAATACCCATGTAAAAGTGCCTAGTATTGAGCTTGGCCCCAAATAGGTGATCAAGACTCTTTATTAGAATCTCCAGGGCACAAGCACTGCATCTACCATGAGATCCCATGAGTTAATAGTTTACACTAAGGCTCCTAAAGTGAAATAATATAGAGAACTCCAGGGCAATTTAAGGTGTTCTGGCCATTTAAGATTTACTTGATTTATACCCAACCTCCTGTGCTTATCCTTCAGTAATACAGGTCTTGTCATTCAGCTTGCTACTAGTTTAAGACATTTTACTTTTACTCTCCCCACCAAGGTGCAGCCCTGTGGCCTCTCCACTAGAGTTCTGGTTCCCTGTCTCTTCCTACTGCCTCTGCCTCACTCAGTGCCAACAGAGCACAAGAAGTACTCAGCAAGACTTTGCTTTTAACTCAAGAGATGTAGGTGTCTGGAGCTGTGGTGGACGGCACCAATCTACTTTATATTCCTAAGAGAATCTTCTAGGATGAATCCACGTCTGGAGTACAAAGACGTCTCCTCCAAACATTCCCTAGAAGAACCTACTTGCTGCCAAGCTCAGGGGCTGGAAGGAACTCAGGTTCAGGGCCAACAGCGACACTGAGTTCTCTTTCTTTCAACCTACAGGCAAGTCTTTCTGGGGCAGAGAGTACTTTCAAATAGCAAACATGACCTTCTCCCCAGTCTGTACCCAGCTAACAAGCCCTAACCCAGCTAGTGCCTGAGGGTGGCAGGAGGTTTCATTTAAAGCAGCTTAAGTAATTCTCTTCTCTCCCTCTCAGCATTCTTTGCCATCTCAGTAATTGGTTTTCATACTCTGTTGACTGTAACCCACACGTAAGAAATACATGCTACTTTGCAACCCAGTATTCACGCATACATGCACACATACACACAACTATCAAAAAGGTGATACAACAATTATTTCCCTTGCTATGTATGAGGTACTTTATTTTCCCCTCTATTACATTTTACTTCATTTTTTAAAATGCTGTTCATGACTTTTCAAATTGATTTTATGACTCACTAATGGGTCACAGCTTACAGTTTTAAAAATACTGATCTAAGTATTTAATAAGGAGCTACTAGTCTGGAAAAGGAGAATATGAAAACCATACTTCAAAGTAATTGGAAAGTTTAAGTTTTGTTAAAAGTATATGGACAGTTCTGGTAAGATAGAAAAGATGCACTTTACCCTATTCCTCCTACTAGGTACAACTAAAAACTCTAGAAATTATATATAAAATAAGCATAAAACTCTGAAAGGTGGAGAAAAGAAGGTACACTTACTAGGGACTAGGGGACCCAAGGAATGGCATACTGCTGAATTCTCTGGTTTTCTTTTTGCCTCATATATGTCTCAGGCTTGAAGCAGAAGAAGCTGGCAACCTGGAAATGCCAGCAAGTGCAGACAAAGTCCACTCTTTCTAAACTAAGGACGAAGAAAGGGGAATGCTATAATGACTGAAAACTTTTAGATAATAATCACTCTATGCCAAAGACAAGAGGTAAAACTGCAGCCCCATCCCCACCCATATCAGCAAAGGCCAAGTGGAAAGCCTAGACAGGGCTACAACCCACTTTAACCCACAAGACACCTTAATCCACTTAATGTGGGGATATCAGAAAAGGATGAGTATAACATCCCAACTGGATGGTAATGAGCTCCTCTCACCCCTGTCTACCCACAGTGACATCAGAGATATGATGAGGAGCCTGGGCTTCTACCTCTACCCAGAAGTACCAAGACAGACCTCCCTTCCCACTAAGGTGGTGTCAGGGGAAGTCTAGTGAAGAGTCAGGACTTTTACCACTGTTCAGTGGTAACAAGGCCACCCCCACTATGTGGTGCAGACCACATGAGGAATAAATAGTGAGGAACTTTTATTTCCTGCAGCCAGAGAGGTATCAGACTGAAGCCAGAATTCCTACCCCTGCCTGGCATTAACAAGGAGCCCTTGCTCTGTTGTCGGTGTAGGTTTAGTGGGAAACCTGAACGTCTACCCCCATATGGCAGTAATGAGTTGATGAAACTCCCTTCCCTTCCAGACAGGTTTCATAGGACACCAATTAAAACTAAGAGTTTTAATAAGTTCTAGAGTCTCATAGCGTAATACCCACAAGGTCAGGTTTAAGTAGAAAATCACTCATCATGACAAGAAACAGCAAAATATTAAACTGAATTTTTAAAAAAGATAATGCATACCATCACTGAGATGACAGAGATGTCAGAATTACGTGACAAATATTTTAAAGCAGCCATCATAAAAATGCTTCAATTATCAGTTACAGACATGCTTGAAACAGATGAAAAAATATAAAATCCAGACAAAGAAACAGAAATCCTCAGCAAATAAATAGAAGATATAAAGAAGAACTAACTGGAAATTTTAGAACTGAAAAGCACAAAAACCAAATTTAAAAATTTAACAGCAGCAAAATAAATAAATAAAAATTTAGCAGCAGAATGAATAAGGTAGAGGAAAGAATCAATGAACTAGAACACAGAATAATAGAAATAAGTCAGAGAAAGAAAGTCATTTATATGTAGAATTTAAGAGAAAAAAAAACAAAGAGGAAAAAATGAGAGAGAGAAAGAGAAACCAGGAAACAGATTTAACCATAGAGAACAAACTGATGGTTACCAGAGGGAAGGTGGGTGGGGGGATGGGTGAAATAGGTGATGGGGAGGAAGGAGTGCACTTGTCATGATGAGCACTGAGTTGTTAGAATCATAGAACTGCTGAATCACTGTATTGTATACCGGAAACTAATATAACACTGTGTGTTAACTATACTGGAATTAAAATTAAAAACTTAATTTAAAAAAAAGTTAAAAAAAAAAACCCATCTTTGATTACTGGCTTTTGGTGCAGCATATAATAGGCTTGTAAGTTGCCACTGCATCCTAAAAATAAGTAAAAAGGCTGAACAAACCAGAAAATCAATAACTCTTCTTAGATCCAAAAGAGAAATGAGGTTACAAGACAAACCACTGACCTCAAAACTGCAAAGATTGATGGGTGAATATAGAGAATCACGACTTACCTGAGCAGAAACCCAGGAGCTTAAACCTCCTAAGAAACCGGCTCAGGTAGGAAAGCCTGAACTGTAATTGACAACTGCTGGAGGTTCAGTGTGCACAATTCCTGACAGTTAACAACTCCAGGGAGATGCATTCATAGGGGGCCTCACATTTTTCTGAGTTTTACCTCCAGCAGCTTGACTAGGTTTTCACAGTGAGTATCAGACAAAATTCTTTTCATGCTTCCAGCAGCAGGAAGGGAAAAGGAACCATTTTGGAAAATGCCTGAGGGCTCTCTTCTACTTAACAAGGCCTGCCCTCAGAAGAAGTTATTTAACCAGAGCCTAACCTGCTGAGGTTTTATCAGAGCCTAACTCCTCTATGGGAAGAGAAATATTTAAAAACAGCCATTTTTAGCCTTCCACGTGGAGGAAGAGAAATACGCAACACCATCCCCCTCTAACCTTTCCCATGAGAAAAGGGAAGTGTCCAACTCCTGCACATTCTAACCACCCTGTCCCAATCAAGGAAGTAGGGGAGCATGGGAGAGGGAGAAACACATGTAGCGTTTACAGTCTAGAGAAACTAACATTCTCTAAAAGGCTGAGACCTAATCATAGGACTATAGAACACTTCCTTTCCCCCAACAGCACACTACTAACAGCCTATTTGTGGTACTCTCTTTTACCTAGTACATCATGTCATTTCTACCAAGAAAAAAAGTACAAAACATACTAAAAGATTACAAAAAACCACACAATTTGAAAAAACAAAGCAAGCCTCAAAATCAGACTCATATATGACAGGGATGTTGGAATTATCAGACCAGGAATTTAAAATAACTATGATTTATGAGCTAAAGTCTCCAACAGATAAGGCAGAGAGGATACAAGAACATACGAGCAATGTAAGCAGAGAGAGAGACATTCTAAGAACCAAAAAGAGATGCGAGAGATCAAAAACACTACCAGAAATGAAGAGTGACTTTGATAAGCTTTTAGTAGACTGGACATGCTGTGGAAAGAAACTCTGAGCTTGAGGATATCTCAATACAAAACTTCAAAACCAAAAAGCAAACAAAAATAAATAAATAAAGACTGAAAAAACCAGGACAGAATATCCAAGAACTGTGGGACAACTACAATAGGTATAACATATATGTAATGGGAATACTATTAAAAAAAAAAAAAGGAAAGAAAGAGAAAGGAGCAGAAGAAATACTTGAAACAACAGCGACTGTTAATTTTCCCGAATTAATGTCAGACACCAAAAACACATATCTAGGAAGCTCACAGAACACCATGCACAATAAATAATATAAAAACGACACTGAAGCATATCATTTTCAAATGACAGAAAATCAAAACTAAAGAGAAAATCCTCAAAGAAGCCAGAGGGGAAGAAAACACCTCACCTCTAGAAGAGCAAAGAATTATACTTGACTTCTCCTCAGAAACTGTGTAAGCAAGAAGAGAATGAAGTAAAACATTTAAACTGTTGAAAGGAAAAATAAACACCAACCTAGAATTCTGTGCCCTGTAAAATTATCCTTCAGAAGTGAAAGAAAAAGACTTTCTCAGACAAACAAAAATTGAGGGAATTTGTTGTTGGCCAGCCTGCCTTGCATAAGGCAGTTGCAAGTTAAAAGAAATAAGTGATAAAATAAAAATAAATTATAAAATAGAAGCTTTTTATTCTTAATCGATGTAACAAATAAGTTGGTTCAAAATATTAATAGCCACAATGTATTTGATTATGTGTGGTTTATATATATAGTTATTTAATATACATATGTTTAACATATGTAAATATTTAACATATTTAAATATTATTATATTTAATATAATGACAGCAAAAATAGAAAGAATAGGAAGGAGGAAATCAAGATTATTTTGTTACTATAAGGTACTCACACTGCGAAATGACAGTGTTATTTGAAAGCAGACTTGAATTAGTTGTAAATGTATATTTCAAACACTAGGGCAACCACTAAAAAAAGTAAAAAAAAAAAAAAGAAGTACAACTAAAATGCTAAAGAAGGAAGAAAGTGAATTACTTAAAATGCTCAGTTAAAACCACAAAGCTCAGAAAAAAGGAGTGGAAGACAAAATAGGAACAAAAAAAAAGAGCAACAAATAGAAACTGTAATAATTATCGCAGATATTAATATAACTAAATCAATAGTCACTTCGGATGTCAATGGTCTAGATTTATCAATTAAAAGACAAAGATCATCAGAGATAAAACCCAGTTACATGTTGCCTATAAGAAATCTACCTGAAATATAAAGACACATATACATTAAAAGTAATGGATGGAAAATCTATATGCCACGCTAACACTAATCAAAAGAAAGCAGGAGTAGCTACATTAATTTCACACAGAGCATATTTCAGAGCAAGGAAAATTATCAGGGATAAAGAAGGTGCATTATGTAATGATTAAGAGGTCAATTCACCCAGAAGACATAACAACCTTTAGCATGTATGCACCTAAGAACAGAATGTCAAAATATTCAAGACAAAAAACTGATAGAACCGCCAGGAGAAATAGACGAATCCATTATTATAGTTGGATATTTCAACACCCCTCTATCAGAAGTGGACACCCCGCAGGCAGAAAATCAGTAAGGACATAGTTGAACTCAATAGTGCCATTAATCAACTGAATATAATGGATATGTATAGACTATTTCATCTCAGAACAGCAGAACACACATTCTTCTTAAGTTCATATGGAACATTGACCAAGACAGAGCACATTCTAGGCCATAAAACACACCTTAACAAATTTAAAAGAATAGAAATCATACAATGTCTGTTTTCAGACTATAGTGTAATTAAACTAAGAAATCAATAACAGGAAGATATCCGGAAAATCCCAAAATATCTGGAGATTAAACAACACACTTCTAAATAACACATAGATCAAAGAAGAAATCTCAAGAAAACTTTTTAAATATTTTGAATTAAATGAAAATAAAAACAAAACTTATCCAAACTGTGGGATGCGACAAAAGCAGTGCTTAGAGAGAAATTGTACTATTGAATGCATATATTAGAAAAGAAGAAAGATCTAAAATTAATCATCTAAACATCTATCTAGGAAACTAGGAAGAGTGAATTAAATCCAAAGTCAGAAGAAAAAAATAATAATAATTGGAGCAGAAATCAATGAAACTGAAAATAGAAATCAATAGGAAAAAAACACAATGAAACTAAAAGCCTGTTCTTTGAAAAAAATAAAATAAAATCAGTAAGTCGCTAGCCAAGCTAACTAGAGAAGAAGAGAGAGGACACAAATCACTAATATCAGAAACAAAAGCGGGAACATCACTACAGACCTCATGGACATTAAAAGGATAATCAAGGAATATCATGAATAACTCTATGCCCACAAATTTGATAACCTAGATAAAACGAATCAATTCCTTAAAAAGTATAATCTGCCAAAACTCACACAAGAAGTAGTAGGCTACCTGAATAGGCCTATATCTATTAAAGATTTTGAATCAATAATTAATAACTTTCCAAAACAGAAAGCACTAGTCCCAAATTGGGTCACTGGTAAATTCCACCAGACATTGAAGGGAAAAAATTACACCAATTCTCTATAATCTCTTTCAGAAGACAGAAGCAGAGAAAATACTTCCTAACTCATTCTATGAGGCAAGCATTACCCTATGATTAAAACCAGACAAAGAAATGACAAGAAAACTACAAATTTAACAAAAATCTCCCATAAACATGGATGCAAAAACTCTCAACAAAATGTTAGCAAATTGAATCCAACAATGTTAAAAAAAAAAAAAAAGAAAGAAAAGAAAAGTTATAGCACAACCAGGTGTGATTTATCTCAGGTATGTAAAGCTGGTTCAACATTTGAAAAACAATGTCATCTATCATATCAAAAGGCCACAGAAGAAAGAAAATCACAAGATCGTCTCAATATGTGCAGGAAAATTATCTGACAAAATCCAAAACCACTGATGATTTTTTTTTAAATCTCAGTAAACTAAGAATACAGAGAAACTTTCTCAACTTGATAAAGAATATCTATAAAAAACCTATAGATAACGTTATAATGGTGGGAAACTCAAAACTTTCCCACTAAGATCAGCAACAAGGCAAGGATGTCCCCACTCACCACTGTTTTTCAATATCATATTGAAGTCCTAGAAAATGCAGTAAAATAAAAAAAGGAAATAAAAGATATACAGATTGGGAAAGAAAGCAATAAAACTGTCTTTGCAGATGACATGATCATCTAGGTAGAATATAAAAAAAAAATCAACAAAACATTCCTGGAACGTTGCAGTATACAAAGTTAATACACAAAAATTATTTGCCTTTCTGTATATCAGCAATAAACAAATGGAATTTGAAATTTAAAACTCAATACTACCAGTGTGCCTGGGTGGCTCAGTCAGTTAAGCATCCGACTCTTGATTTCAGCTCAGGTCATGATCTCAGGGTCATGGGATCAATCTGTAAGTATTGTGCACCACTAAGCGCAGAGTCTGCTCCAGATTCTCTCTCTCCCTATACCTCAAACCCCATTTCAAATAAATAAATCACAATACTATCTACACTTGCACCCCTAAAAGTGAAATACTTAGGCATAAATCTAACACAATATATATAAGATCTGTATGAGAAAAACTACAAAACTCTGGTGAAGAAGCCAAAAACAAACCAAATAGAGATAAATGTTCATGGATAGGAATACTCAATATTTTCAAGATGTCAGTTCTTCCCAAAGTGATCTATAGATTCAATGCAATTCAAAACAAAATATCAGCAAGCTATTTTGTAGATGCTGACAAATTCACTCTAAAATTTATATGGAGAGGGAAAAGACCCAAAATAGCCAACACAATATTGAAAGACAAAAACAAAGGTGGAGGACTGACACTATCCCATTTCAAAACTTGCTAAAAAGCTATAGTAATTCAAACAGGTTGGTGAAAGAATAGAAAGGTAGAAAAAATAGAGAGTCCAGAAATAAACCCACATAAATATAGTCAACCTATATTTGACAAAGCAATACAATAGAAAAAAGACAGTTTTTTCAGTATGTGGGGCTGGAATGATTGGACATCCACATATGAAAAAACTGAACCTAGATAAACAAAATGTGGAATAGCCATCCAAAGGAATATTATTCAGCCAAAAAAAATGTAGATCTGATACATATTGTAAGATGGATGAGCCTTGATAACATTGTGCTAAGTGAACTAAGCCAGACATAAAAAGACAAATATTACATGATTCCACTTACATAAAATATGTAGAATAGACAAATTCATAGAGACCAAAAGTAAATTAGAGGCTACCAGAGGCTGGGAGTAGGGGAAAAGGGAGAATGGCTGGTCAATGAATGCAGAGTTTCTGTCTGAGGTGATTAAAGTTTTAGAAAGAAGATAGTAATAATGGTTGTACAACACTGTGAATGTAATTAATGCCACTGAATTGTATACTTAAAATTAAAATGGAAAACCATGTTATATATATTTCAGTTATAAAAAAATGTAAGTAAACCCCAAAAAGGATAAATCTAAAGAAAGACATTTCATAGTCAAATTCTGAAAACTAAAACTAAGAAATAATCTTGAGAACAGCCAGAGAATAATAAGAACTTGCCTACAGTTTGTTTCCCAGAGTCCACAGTCTCTCATGGTTCACTCCCCCTTCTGTTCTGGGAAACAAACTGAGGGCTTCAGAGGGGAGGGGGGTGGGGGAATGGGATAGGCTGGTGATGGGTATAGGGCACGCATTGCATGGTGCACTGGGTGTTAAACACAAGTAATGAATCATGGAACTTTACATCAAAAACTAGGGATGTACTGTATGGTGACTAACATAATATAACAAAAAATATTATTAAGAACAACAAAAACAAACAAACAAACAAAGAACTTGCCTACAGACAGAAAAACCATCTGAATGATAGCATGTATCTCTTCAAAAGCCGTGAAGGCAAAAGAAAGTGGCACAATATTGTTCAAGGGCTGAAAGAACAGAACTGTCAATCCAGAATCCTAAGTCCAGTGAAAATACCCGACCGGAATAAAGGGAAAATTATGGCATTTTCAAATGAAGGAAACCAGTACATCTATCCTAAAAAATAATAGCTAAAAAGTTTTCTAAACACAAAAGAACTGGTAAGAAAGGAATATTGGAATATCAGAAAAAAAGGAAGAAAGGAAAGGAGGAGGAGGAGGGGAAGGAGGGAGAGTGAGCGAAAGAGGGAGGGAGGGAAGATAGGTAAGCAAAAATACGGTATCACATTCATTGATACTTTATTTTTATTTTTTGAAGATTTTATTTTTTTGAGAGAGTGCACACACGGAGAGTGAGAGGGAGAAGCAGACTCCCCACTAAGCAGGGAGCCCGATGTGGGGCTTGATCCCAGGACCCTGAGATCATGACCTGAGCCAAAAGCAGACACTTAGCTGACTGAGCCACCCAGGTACCCTGATATTCTATTTCTTATTTTTTTTACTGATGTATAGTTGACACACAGTATTACATTAGTTTCAGGTATACAATATGGTGATTTTACAACTCTGTCATTACACTATGTTTACCATAAGTGTAACTTTCACACCAATTGATATTTTAATATTAAACCAGCCTTGTATCCCTGGAATAAACTCCATTTGATTGTAGTGTATAATTCTTTTTATATACTGATAAACTCTATTTGCTAATATTTCATTAAGGATATTCTCATGAAGGATATCTGACTGCAGGTTTGTTTGTTTTTGTACTGTCTTTGTCTAGTTTTGGTATAAAGGTAATACTAACTTTATAAAATGAATTGGGAAGTATTTCCTCCTCTTCCATTTTCTGGAAGAACTTGTTGAGAATTGTCTCATTCTTGATATTGGTAATTTATGTCTTTCTTTATTTTTTCTCTTTTTTCAATAATGCAAGAAGAGTGTCAATTTTATTGATCTTTTTAAATAACCAGATTTTTGTTTCTTCTACTTCCTCTACTGCTTTTCTTTTCTGTTTCATTGATTTCTACTCTTTATTATTTCTTCCTTTTGCATGCTTTGGGTTTATGTGCTATTCTTTCTCTAGATTCTTGAGGAGAGAGTTTAGATGGCTGATATGAGACTCTTCCTCTTTTCTTTTTTTTTCACCTTTCTCTAGTCTGTTTTTATTTTTTTAATAATAATTTTTTATTATATTATGTCACCATACAGTACATCCCTAGTTTTTGATGTAAAGTTCCATGATTCATTACTTGCGTATAACACCCAGTGCACCATGCAATACGTGCCCTCCTTAATACCCATCACCGGCCTATCCCATTCCCCCACCCCGCTCCCCTCTGAAGCCCTCAGTTTGTTTCCTCTTTTCTAATATACATATTTAGTGCTATAAATTTCCCTCTTTGCAACGCTTTAGCTATGTCCTACAAATATGACTTTCATCACTCTTATTCAACATAGTTCAAGAAGTTCTAGCCAGTACAATCAAGCAAGAAAAGGAAGTTAAATATATACTTATTGAAAGGAAGAAATAGAACTCTCTCTAATTTTACATGATGTGACTGTCTTTATATAAATTTCCAAGAACTATTTTTTAAATGTTTTAACTCATAGAACTAGTAAGTGAGTTCACCAAAGTTAGAAAATACAAATAAACATGCAAAATCAATTATATTTCTATATCCCAGCAATAAACATGCAGACAACAAAATTAAAAACACAATACTAGGGGCGCCTGGGTGGCAGAGCGGTTGAGCGTCTGCCTTGGGCTCAGGGCGTGATCCCGGTGTTCTGGGATCGAGCCCCACATCAGGCTCCTCCGCTATGAGCCTGCTTCTTCCTCTCCCACTCCCCCTGCTTGTGTTCCCTCTCTCGCTGGCTGTCTCTATCTCTGTCGAATAAATAAATAAAAAATATTAAAAAAAAACAACACCACAATACTATTTACAATAACTCAAAAAAACTAACAAAATATGTACAAGATTTATATACTAAAAACTGTAAAATTCTAATGAAATAAATCAAAGAAGATCTAAATTAATGGAGAGACATACCATGTTCATAGATTAGAAGATTCAACATAATAAAGATGCCAATTTTCCCAAATTGATATACAAGTTCAATGCATTTTCTATGAAAATGAAAAAAAAATCTCGTGGACATAGACAAGATTACTTTAAAATTTATATGGAAAAGTGAAGGAAATAGAATAGCTAAAGGCAATTTTGAATAATAAGAATATTCTACTTAAGGAATGCCTGGGTGGCTCAGTCGGTTAAGTGTCTGCCTTCAGGTCAGGTCATGATCCCAGGGTTCAGGGATCGAGTCCTGCATTGGGCTCCTTCTCAGCAAGGAGCCTGCTTCTCCCTCTGCCTGCTGCTACCCCCTGCTTGTGTGCTCGCTCTCTCTCTCTCTCTCTATGATAAATAAATAAATAAATAAATAAATAAATAAATAAATAAATTCTTTATAAAAACATTCTACTTGATTCTAAGACTTAATATATAACCACAGTAATCAATATTGTGTGGTATTGGTAGAGAAATCAGCAGATGGATCACTGGAACATAAAAGGCGCCCCAGATGTAGGCCACATAAATATGCCCAACTTATTTGTGACAGCGGTAAAAGAGTAATTCAATGAAAGAAAGATAGTTTTTTCAACAAGTGGTACTAGATTAATTCCACACCCATTAGCATTAAACAACAACAAAATTGACCTTGACCTAGGTCTTACCCCTTCGGCAAAACTTAACTCAAAATGTATCATAGTTGCGTATAACACCCAGTGCACCATGTAATACGTGCCCTCCTTACTACCCATCACCAGTCTATCCCATTCCCCCACTCCTCTCCCCTCTGAAGCCCTCAGTTTGTTTCTCAGAGTCCATAGTCTAATGAATCATCAAACTTTACACTTTACATCAAAAACCAAGGATGTGCTGTATGGTGACTAACATAATATAATAAAAAAATATGATTATAAAAAAATGTATCATAGGCTTAAATATAAATTATAAAACTATAATGTTTTAGAAAACAACATAGGAACATCTTCAGAACACAGGGCTAGGCAAAGAGTTCTTAGACTTGATACCAAAACATGATACCTAAGTAAAAACTGATAAACTGGACTTTATGAAAATTTTAAAAATTATGCTCAATGAAAGATCTTGTTAAGAGGCTGAAAAGACAAGCTACAGACTGGGAGAAAATATATGCAAACCCCATATCTAATGAAGAACCAGTATGTAGAACATACAAGTAACTCAATTTGACAGTAAAAAAATAAAAAAATAGGGGCACCTGGTGGCTCAGTTGGTTTAGCATCTGCCTTTGGCTCAGGTCATGATCTCGAGCCCTACATCAGGCTCCTTGCTCAGAGAGGCGCCTGCTTCTCCCTCAGGACCTCCCCCTCCACCTCAAGTTCTCTCCCTCTCTCTCCTTCTCTCTCACTCTCAAATAAATAAAATCTTAAAAATAAAAATTAAGAAAATAAAAAACAAAAACAAAAAGAAAATGTAATTAGATATTAAGGATATAAAAAAGACAGAGACATTTCATTAAAGTGGATACAGCGATGGCAGATAAGCATGTGAAAATATGTTCAACATCATAGTCATTAGAGAAATGTATATTAAAATCACAAAAAGATTGTGATTGACTAAAATAAAAAATAGTAACACCAAAGGCTGGGAGGATATGGAAAAACTGGATCATGCATGCATTGCTAATGGGAATGTAAACTGGTACACCCAGCTCTGGAAAACAGTTTGGCACCTCCTTAAAAAACTAAACATGCAACTACCATATAACCCAGAAAATGCATTCCTGGGCATTTGTTCCCAGAGAAATGAAAACTTACATTCACACAAAAACCTACTTAAACGTTTGTAGAAGCTTTATTTTGATATTCCAAACTAAAAACAATCCAGGTGTCCTTCAGTGGGTGAATGGTTAAGCACACTGCGGTGGTACCTCCGTACCATGGACTGCTACTCAACAATAAAAAGAAACAAGCTACTGATACATACATCAACCTGGATACATCTTCAGAGTATTATGTTGGTGAAAAAGCTAATCCCAAAAGGTCCCATACTACATTATTTTGTTTACCTAACAATTGATGAAATGACAAAATTATAAAAATGGAGAACAGATCAGTGGTTGTCAGAAGTTAAGGAAGCAGGGGCACCTCACCTGGGTGGCTCAGTTGGGTGTCCGACACTTGATTTCAGCCCAGACCATGATCTCAGGGTCATGGGATCAAGCCCCACATTGGGCTCCACACTCAGAGCAGAGTCTGCTTGTCCCTCTCCCTCTGTTCCACCCTCCCCCGCTCTCGTGCACTTGTTCTCTCAAATCAATCGATCAATCAATCAATCTTTAAAAATATAAAAGAAGTTAAGGAGAGGGTAGGGGCAGGAGTTAAGTGAGATCATCGTGGTGATGGGAATGTTCTGTATCTTGACCAAGTCACTGTCAATATCCTGACTGTGATACTGTACTATAGTTTTGGAAGATGTTACCACTGAGGAAAACTGGATAAAGAAGGGTAATGTAGATCTCTGCACTATTTTGTACAAATGCATGTGAATATACATTTATTTCAAAGTAAAAAATTTAATTATTTTTTAAAAAGTGTATGGACAGCATGAGCTTGAGACCTGAATTTTTTAACTTTCATCCATGGACCTTAGGCAAGTCACTTCACCTTCCTGGGCTTCAGTGTTCTTACCCGTGGAGCAGAATGGCAAAAGCTAGCTCAAAGTTCACTTGATTTTGATGTATAAATTTAGAAAGAAAAAGCAGGATGAAGGAAGTGTGCGTACAGCGATAATATTACCAGCCTTGCCTACCTTATAGGGCTCTTTTGAAAATAGTTATGACAGAGAATATTCCAAAGTGAACTGGAAACTGCAAAAAATTACCAAAATTAGTTATTATTGCGTTCTTTCTAGGCCAAAAACAAACAAACAGACAAACCAAACAACAAAAACAACAACCCAGGGGTGAGGAGATCTGGATACATCCTGAGGGACATAACAGTTAATAAAATAATTGGGTTAAATTGCCTTAGATTATCATGTGAAAAGAATAACACTTGATATGGCTTTATTGTGTCTTGTCTCTACCCTTCTACCTCCAGCTACTGCTACACCTTCAGCCTCCTGAGGCTGGACAGAGATTCTCACAGCCCAAGGCTCTATGCTTTGGGAGTCTCCCACATCCACACAGGAGGGAGGACAGTTACTGTACGTAACAACAAGCAACCTCCTGAAAGCTCACCACATGTGTTGGCACCCATTCTTTAAGACACGATCCCCTTCATCCTCTTGAAGAAAAAAACAGAATAATATTGTATATATTGGGGGTGAGAGAGAAGTAGGAATAATAGAACGAGGGATCTCAAGTCATCCAAAGACCACTGGCAATATGTATGAGAAAGCATTCTATTCAAGGTCAACCACAAAGCCAGGGAGACAGAGAAATAAAGGGAGCAAGGAAAAGGCAAAGGTCACTTAGCACAGCAGTCTGGAGAATTATAGGCTTTTTCTGACACCTGACATGTGGGGAAAAGATAGTCCAACACTAACAGATAAGAAATTAATTTGCCACCCATCATAAAAACACAGCAACGGCTGCTCAGAGGTACATTTATAACCCCTTAATTTCAGAGAGATATGCAGCAGGAGACAGCAGGTCCACTCTGTCAAAGAAAGGGAAGATGGAGGGATTTGTTCCATTTCTTCTAGGGTATCTGAAGTAAAAGAAGAGAGAGAAAAAAAGGCTTTAGGACACTTGGGAGACAGAAATGAAGGAAAGCCCCCTGACCTTCACCGAAGATGTGAGGTCTTCCTAAGCCTAGGGCCTTCACACCTCTAGACAGTGCAGGACAGGGCTTCATGTGAAAAAAAGCCAGGACAAACTGGTGGATAATTGGGCACAAGACAAATCTCTGCCTCATGAGACTGGTTGTGAACATTACTGTTCAAAAAATTTCCACAGTTCTTCGCTTACTGACATAAGAACATTTAGAATTTTCCGGAAGCACCTTACAAAAAAACAAAAACAAAAACAAAACAATACTTCTCTAGGGAATAGTTAGGATTTGTCAGCAAAGGGCATTATTGAGTAAATGGTTCATTCCAGGATGCAAGAGTGTACTCCAAACACCTTGAAAAGAAACAATGTATCTCACAGAGAAAAAAAGATTACTTCGAGATGGAAAACTATTCTTTCTCCTCCACCAACCCTCCATAGCTTTATTAAGATGTAATTAGCATATAACATTGTATACCTTTAAAATATACAATGTACTGACTTGGTATACACATATATTGTGAAATGATTACCACCATAGGGTTAGTTAACAACTCCATCACTTCACATAATTACCTTGCGTGTGTATGTGAATGGGGGGCGGGGGTGGTAAAGAACATTTCAGATCCACTCTTAGAAACTTTCAAGCATATAATACAGTATTGTTAACTATTGTCACTGTGCTATACATTAGATCCATTAGATCAAAACTTATTCATCTTATAACTGGCAGCTTGCACCCTTTGACACATAGCTCCCCATTTCTCTCACTTCCCAGTCCCCGGCAACCACCATTCTATGCTGTTAATAGGAGTTTGGCTTTTTTAGGTGGAAGACTGTTCTTAAATTCCATTCTAATTCACATATTGCTAGCACTGCGGTACAAACAAGACAGGAAAAAGCAATTTTTAAAAACTGTGTCTAAATGCAACGAGTTTATAATCAAGAAAAAAACCAAAAAGCCCTGTGTATAGTGAATAACTAATGATTAACTTACAGATTTTAATCTATTAAAGATAGCTTAAAGATTATATACATATATATTTTACATATATATTACATGTATAAATATATGCATAGAATATTTGAAAATGGGATTTCCTCCTTGGTTCCAAATATATGCATTCATTAAATTTACATGAACTCCTGCTGTGTGGTTAGCAGTGTGCTGGGCGCAGGGTTGCAAAGATGACTGATACACAGTCAAATAGGAGAGAGATGGGTCTTATAATTACAAGACAGTGAGCTGTCTGGGGGTGATGGCAAGAACAAGACAGCATGATTGACAAAAAAGGATGAATAAATTCTCTGGCTGATGAAGAAGGTGCAGGGGAAAGATGGCATGGTGGTGGAAGGATAGGAGAGGCAGTCAAAAAGTCAATGGTCACTCTTTAGTTATGACCTATAACTGGGTTGAAACAGGAGAAGGAATTGTGTAGGCAGGAACTAGGTGCCTGACTGGTTCTTGTTGAACAAATTCCCAAATAATGGTTATAGTTATTTCCCTGGTATTCCCTGTCTGTATCTAATTTACTTTCCTAAAACGTAAGAGCAACATTAGAATGACTTCTTCCATGGGAGTTGATTTATTGAGTTTGATGATACTTCTGGTGAATTTTTCACCGTAATTTTCCCCCTCTAGTTTCCCTAACATAATATTTATCTGAAAGGAATTGCAAGAAAAGATGTAATCACCTTGACTAAAGGTATGATACCCCTGATTTCCTGGCCTTTTATCTCTTTCCTATAACTTTGATAACAACCATAAATACCAGTGACTGGGAAGCAAACATACATGGAGATGGTTGTGGGACATGCTTTTCTTGCAAGGTCTAAGCTCAACTTCCTATTTCTGGTCTGAAACATGATTCTTGCTCTGTTCACTTCCTCTTGTATTTCCCATGACAACTTGAGACAGGATGCCAGTTTGATTTTAGACCAAGCTGCATCAGACCATCTACAATGGGGAGTTCATACAAGAAACAAAGGGAATCTCTGTGTAGCCAGAAGCCCACTCGCAGTTTAGAGTGAAGCAAGGGCAAAATCAGAGCCACTGGTTAAAAGCCCCAAGCCCACAATTCTCTCCTTTATTCGCATTTTCTATTACGCACTTGGAGACATGCCCATGCACTGATGAACAATCGTATTCTGCATTTTGCATTCTGCTTTGTTTGTGGAGACCTGGAGAGATTTGTGGACACCGGGATAAATTATGTGAGGTGCTGTGACTATTCTTTACTGTTCTGGGTGATGAGAGCTGGAAGCCCATGGACATCTAGAGAAATTATTTTCAGAAAATGAGCAGTGTTGGCGGATCATGTGATGAACTCTGGGCACAGAAATAAATTATGATCTGAAACAGCTTGGACATTCGTTATTCCTGATGGAGCTAGGCCCTCATTTGGGTTTGGAGATTGTTGTGATGTATGTACCTCAAGCAGAAAATTCCTCAACCCTTTGTTACAATATGAACTCATGAGCTGAAGGTAAGGTATGAGCCACTGATCATCCAAAATTTGAGAGTTGTTTTCCATGCTCTTGTTTCCATATTTACTATATATTGAGAAGGATTCTGAAAATTAACCTCTTCATCAAGACATTAAGCCATAGGAAGCTCTGTTTTAGACTGGGTTACAGGAATTTTAAAGTCCTTCTTCTAAATTCATGAAGCCAGTTAGCACAAAAATTTCTCACAAAGATAATTTGAAGGGCTTTTCTGCTAAGGGACATAATAAAAACAAATCTTACTTTTCACTGGATAAAGCCATTATAAATTGAGCATTTCATTTGGGCCCACTATAGATGCATAATGAACCAATTAGAAGATGTCCTGTCTTGATTACATGATGAAAGCCTAGGTAATTCTCTGATGTTGACTTTCCATGAACCATGGCTCCCATCACAGAATAAGCTATTTTAAATAACCAAAACAGAAAGTTTCAGTTTTCTGGCATAGAACAGAATGCTATTCTTCCTTGCCTTCCTGATTACAACAATCTCAAGGCACAGTACATTTCATTTCTATCAATTTGGATCTCATTTCTGGCCTCATGCCCATTGGGCCTGGTTACGTTCAAGGGCATTTTGGAATGTGTTAAGTGGCAGGTGTAATCACTTGCACTTCTATACCTCTGAGCATGGCTGGGAGGGATCCCCAGCATCAATCTTCTGGATCCTTGGCCCAGGGTTGTGGTATGGCAGGATGTGACTGCCTTGCTCAACAAAGGGCACTAGCTCTAAGTAACTTTGTGTCAGGAGATTCTGAGATGCTAATTTTGACTCAAGAATTTAGCTTTCGGAAATGAGTTGATTTTGTTTTCTGCTGCTCTGCTACAGCTGCCATCCTGGGTCTCTGATTGTGTGTGAAAGCAATGCCTACTGCTCTGCAGAAGAGCACTGGCAGCATCCAACTGTTGTGTCCAACAGGGAAAGCAGGACACTCTCTGCCTATGGAATCAGTGTCACTCCTGACTTGCCTGACTGCTTCCCCTCTGACTCAAACATGTGCCTTATAACATTTTCCTTGGGAGCCAAAAAGAACAGTGAATAAGCAGATCCTCTGCTGGGGCTGAATAAGTGGCAAACCTCATAAAGAAAAAGATGATATGGGCCTTATACAGAATACCTCACTCTAGGCTGGCTGCTGGCATACTGGGGTGTGTGCTCTCTAGAAGCATCTCTCCCTGGCTTCTCTGGGAGCACAGATGACCTGAGGCTGGCTTATCAGTCAGTCCTACTGTGACCTCACAGAGATCACTGAAGGCTAATGTTAAGTACCAAGATGGTACCCAGAGCTCTTGGCCTTAGCAGCCAAGGACTCAGCTGAGTGGTAGGATTCACTACCTAAGTTTATGGCAGTGAGCTGATTAGGCAGTAGCTAAAATGATAGGGAGTGTGCGCGACAGAGTGGGGAAGAGCATCAGAGCCAGGTGCATGGGCTTTGGGTTTGGACTATTGCATTTAACATCTGGGTAACCTAAGGCAAACCTTATTAATTCTTGACTTTCTCATTCATCCAATCACTTGTGTGACAAATGCATATTGAGCAACTACTATGTGTGAGGTGCCATACTAGGGACTGGGAAGCAATGAACAAAGTTGTATGGAGCCTGCAGTCTGGTTGGGGGAGACAATGAACAAAATAAATAAGCAAAATGAAGTATGTTCGATGGTAAGAATGGTCTTGGAATAAAGCAGCACGTGTTTCTTAGAATTGCTATGTAGGTTACATGAGATGATATCTGGCCCTAAACAAGCTCTAATATTGCAAGTGACACTAATATTAGAAAAGCACTAACAGAAAACAAATTACTTCTGCTTGAAGTCTATCTTCTTCAACAAGTTTATAATCTACTAAATGGGGGGAAGCAAGAGTCCAAAGCGACTGAACAAATCACACAAAATATGACCCATACAGGATCACTACTCTGTCCTAGGCCACCCACAACATTCCTGTTTCTCTCTTTCCATGAACCTAAAGATTCAGGTCCTTTTGAGACCTGCCATGACACACCCAGGACAAGACAAAGGTTCTTCTTCTCCAGCACTGACTGCTGGGAAGAATGGAGTCTCCTTTTAGGATATGATGCAAAACAAGCTTTGTGCCCTTTTCATTCAATCTGTTTCTCTGCTATTTCCATAGGAAAGCAGTTGCTGAACCATAATTACAAAAAAATAATAAACTTGAGGAGCTTAGAAAGTTTCCAGCAGCACTGTCTCCAGTCTCAGATGTACTCAGAACCTGAATATCCCAATCCTATTCTCTTTCCTCAACACCCTGCCCTCTATCTCCTGCCCTTTTCTGGGTCAATTCATAAAGTGAATTATGGTATGTAAATTATATCTCAATAAAGCTGTTAAAAAATAATTAATTAAAAAAAAAGAGATATATGTATCTGCCCCATTAGGATAAAAACCCCAGGAATGGTGGGACGCTGCAGGAGACTGTGATGTGGCAGATGACTGAGCCATAACATGAGGAAGCCAAGGTTGCATGTCACTTCTCATATGGGTCAGGCTGTGGTGGTCCATGTCCACAGACACACCCTCAAAAACTGTTTCACTGCCTTGCAACCAAAAGTAAGTGGATACAGAAGAAATGAGTGGGAAAGTGGCCACAGATGAACACAAATGCTCCCCAATACTGTGCATGTCCAACCCCTGAGGGCCAGCAGTATTATTGTCCTATATAAAAGACCACAGAATCAGACCATGTTCTCACTGAAGTCAGGGAGCAAATATTCTTTAATCTCAGCAGGACCCAGTACAATGATTAACACATTACGGGGAATGAGTGATCATTTAAGAAGAGAAACAAAAACTTGTTTCTGGACTAAGCTGGTAAAAGAGTCAAATCTGCAATGCCTCAACCTAAGTTTCCTTTTCCTCAAGTTTTTTCCACTGTTCAAATAAAGAAAAATGAAAGCCAAATAGATAGGACATTATCTCTACCTCCTTGGATCTTGAAAGCTTTTTTTCTACTGCTGTTACAGCCCTACCCAATTAACATGAGTATGTTGTATATGTGTCTTAACTCTAGACTGTACTCTAAGCTCATTATGAGTGAGCACAAACTTGATCTTTCTTATATCCCGTCATGTACAGGACAATGTCTAGAACCAAACAGAGACCCAGCAAGGAACAGTTTAATTGGAATTGACTTTGAATCCTGAGCCCTCTAGCTTGAACCTAAAGGCCAGCTGTGATAAATTCCACTCTACACTACATCTCTTCTCAAGACATTGTCTTCTAGATCACTGATCCCTACTCATAGATATGAATGGGTTTAGGCAGCATCTTATATCAAAACTGATGCTGGGAGTGAAGCCTACACTCCAATTTGGGCTGTCAATCACTTTATCGTATGTTTAACCTAAGCAATGTATTGATCTGATTGCCTGGAATGCACCTGAGAAGGACTAGGTGACATTTCAAAGGAGAGACAAGATACTTTCAAGTCAATTAGAAGCATTAGAGGATAAAGTGCACAGGGGAGGAGCTTACTTCAAAGGAGCAGCCCCCTGAGAATGTGAATTAAGCCCCCTCTGATACACCAAGTCTTCCAATAAGCTCCAACACCCAAGAGATACGGCAGCCTGCTCCATCACCCATGCCACAAGATGCCATGGCTTTCTGCAGCAGACCTAGAAAATGCAAAGTGGTTGTGATTGTCAGGACAAATGCAGAATATTGACTCACAAGGAATCCCAGTCTGAGCACCTAAAATCTCAGGTTTGGAAGATGGTTGCTTTAACTTGATAAATAAAACATAATCCCTTCTGTTTGCAAAGCACTCAGTAGTTTTCAGACAACTTTAGCCTCTCATTTACTCTTAGTGGCACCTACTATAATCCTGTAAGAAAGACTAGGCTATCATAATTATGCTCAGATGAGAGATGAGGAAATTGGGGCCTAAAAAGATACATTGACTTAGTCAAATACACCCAATTAGATAGTGCTGACATTCAACTAGAATCAGATTATCCCAGGGATCTTTCCATTTAATCTCACAAACGTTAACCCTGACTGGGGTGGGGGTGGGGTGGGGGAGTCTTAGGAAAAGCAAGCTACTCCAGGGGATCTTAATTCTGTAAATGAGTTTAAAACAAGGGACTGGGAGAGTCCATTCATTAGATCTGCCTGTGGCGTTAATGCCAATCTTACAGTCAGGCAGACAGAGCCTTACCCTAGAAAGAAGGAGAGCTCCCAAGAGCCTGGATTCCCAAAGACAAGTCAAACTCACGGGCAGATTCAGGATTTACCAAGGCTGAATCTTATAAATTTGGGAATTCCTGTTTTACACAAGAATCTAAAACGACAGACTCACAGGGCGGGGGTGTCTGGCTGGCTAGGTCAGTAGAACAAGCAACTCTTGAACTCTGGGTTGTGAGTTCAAGGCCCACACTGGGTATAGAGATTATTAAAAAAGTCAACAACAACAACAAAGAAACAAGATGATAAACTCAAAGTTAAGTAAGTGTAAAAGCAAATATTTGTTTATAACGAGAAAATAAATCACAATAAAATTTAAGTTTTTAAAAGCTGAAAAATATCACAAATAACAATTTTTCAAATTTAAAAAATAATCTAATACTGCTCTTGTTTGACAAATCTCTACATTGCTTCTTTTTCCATACATTATTAAATGTATAATCACCTTTTCATATGGCAGTTATAGGTTTCTATAGAGAGAATAGAAAGACAATTTAGTCTTTCCTCTACAGTTGGCGATCATTTCTTATTAATAATTTAGAGAAATTTCTTTCAGCTTCAGACTTGTAATCAGCAAGGTCATGTAAATTTTTAGGATTGCTGGCAAATTTGGGAAAACTTCTGTCAAGTTTCTTTCATATGTGATCTGAAAGATTTAAAAGACCTTTCCATAGACTAGCTTCTAACTCTATTTCAAAACTTGTTTATCCTCTACACAAATCCAGTGCCAGGCAAAATAGCACATCTTCATATCATAGTAAGACCTCCAGCCCCACAATTCTGGAGGCTGTTGATAGTACAGAGGGTGGCAAAAATATTCCTGGAAGCCATTCCTACACTGGGGCAGCTGGCAATAATGTAACTACAAATGGAACCTACATTAACATACCCACTAAACACAAACTAAATGTTTCACCTCAGCTTCTCCTTAGCATTCCAAAATGCCCTCAGACATTCCAGCATCTCCCTGCACAAGGGAAGCAAGACAGAGGGGAACTTGGTGCTGAAAGAGATAGCAATCTTAACTAGGGGGGGGGGGGGGGGGTGTTACTATCCAAAATGCACAATCATATGAATATATTGCTAGAGTGTCTCCCAGGTTTTTAGAAGGGATCTCTGCTAGAGAGGCACTCTGCAAGTGTCTCTTTTGCCCATTGGTGTTTTTGCCTATCAATAAGATGAGGTGGCCAAGCATTTCTACTCCTCTAAGAGGATACAGGATTGACCTGGATTAGAGATGACTTCACGGTGACCAAACATGGGTTCTTACATCCTGATCTGGAATGTCTGGCATCTGCCACACCCACCCTCAGTTGGAGATGCAGGATAAAATGGGATCAAATGAATACTGTGTGGGGTGTAGAAAGCACTTTGAACTACTCGAAGAAAGAACAAATTAAACACAAGTCAAACAGAAAGAATACAAAAGGGTTGTTTTGCAGACTCCCTGGAGTCTGCTATTAAGCCTGCTTCACTCTGGTACTGAAAGGCTGGTCAATTAATCCCAGCGCACCCCGGCATCCTGGCTTCCATGTCCCTCCAGTGTCCAGGCTTTAATGCAGATCTGGGTAATGGCTCTCTCCTGCCTCCAACCAGGCCAGGCAGCCTTGTGGTGCTTTACTCCAACAAATCTCCTACAGCTCCAGTAACTGCTGCCACTCACTGTTTCTTTAAGGGTCTTAACAAAACTTGCTTAATCCTCCTGGCATGGAATCCAGTTGCAGAAGGGCAGGTTTTATGGAGCATGTAATCACAGGATTTGGTGCCCACCGTTACACGGCTCCAGCTTCCTTAGCCACCCCTGCTGCCCTGTACACCGTAGGGCTGTCCCCAGCACCACTCTGCTCTGCTCCTCTCCCCACCACTGCCCTGCCCTGTGGACTGAGTGTAGTGTGATTCTGTGCAGAGTGCAGAAAGGGGAGCGTATGGGGGGTAGGGGAGAAGGGAAACAAGGAGGGAAGACAGATGTAGAAAAGACAGAGGCAGAGATAGAGAAAAGAAAAAGTTAGATAAAACTGTATCGAGTCCCTAAGGAAATCAGATGGAGATGTTCTTTTAGCTCAGCCAAAGGAAAGAGTAAGCTTGTGTTTTTAAGCCCGCAGGCTGCTGGCAAGGAAAATAAACCTCCGAACAGCCCCTGAATCCAATGGTAGCAAGGAGGGAAGGATGGAAAAGTGAGGACAGGAGAGTGGGGGAGTTAGGAGAGATGACTGGATTTTCCCTAAAGAATCCTAGAAGAATCCTTTGAATGCACAGTGTTGTTTTACTCAGTGATACTCAGTACTGACCGACTTCAGCCACTGACCTAGGTCACTCATCAGTGACCTAAACCAGCATTTGCATTAATGTAGTGATCAAATGGATGAACCCTGAGCGTATTTTGGTCCAGGGGAGGTGGGAACTTCATGCCATGCCAGGCTCAATGGTTATTACTGTCACAAACATTATCAGCAACACCACTGTCATCATTGTTGGTCTTTCAGTTAAGAAAACCCTTCAAGAATAGGCTCGTGCAATTCCGACTTCCCTCCCCACCCTGTCTTCTGCTCTAACAGACCCCAGGGCACAGCAGCACAGACATCTTCTCCATGTAACTCTCTGCGCTATCCCTTCCCCCTCCAAATTTCTTCAATGTATGTGATTGTGGGGTTTCTGGTGTAAAGCCAAATATCATGGAGTTGTGGGCAGGAAACAAGAGAAAAGGACAAAGAGGGAAAGACCAAAGAAAAAGCAACAAAATTTAAACTTAGAATCGCCTGAAACACACAAGAACTGTTTATCTAGGTACTCAGAAACCATATGCAGATCACATGCAAATGAACCCATGGCCCTCTTAACTAATTTGCTACACCTGGATGTGGCTCTTAGGAAAAGCCTAATGGAGACACCTGCTATCAACACTGAAGGAATAGTCCCCCTGGTAGTATTTCACCCCTTCTGTTTCTGCTACCAATTCTAACTAGGGGAAGTAATGAGCTGGCACAAAACAATAACTAAAAGCTGGGGGGAAAAAAGTAACTGTTGAATTTCATTCAAGCTGTCACTATTTTGTGCTGAGAAATTACCAGAAGGCATCGACCTACCCATCAAACTTCAAAATGCAAAACACACTTCATATCCTCCTATACAAGGGACTTAGGCACATTAGTCAGAGGTAGCAGTGTTTCCAGGCTCTACCTTCCATGATGAGAGAGAAGGGGCCCCTTTTCTGCTGTCTGGGCTAGGGGAAGGGAGTGTTAGCCTTCATCTCCCAGCTAGCTCCCAGCAGTCAGCAGGGGGCCAGGGGAAACCACTGGACCAAGCTGGCTTCTTGTTTGGAACTTTCTCTGATCTTGGACTGAGCGACAGGTCTGTGATGCTCCCTCCTTCATCTGCCTGCCCCATGATGGAGGGGCTGCTGACAGGGTCTGCTGCACTAACTTCCCAGCTGAGCCCTTTCCTTGAAGTCTCCCACCCACTTGGCTCCTGCAGAGAAGTTGGTCTTTTAGGCTTAAGATGATTCAGGACCAGACAGTCTCAAATTTCCCAAGATTCAAATGAAGAAGGAGGAATGGGGATGAAAAAGGAGGAAAACATGTACAGTGAGGGGGACACTTAATAGGTACCTGGAAGAGGCTTTTGCAATATTAATACATTTTTCACCCAGCAATCATGACTTCCTATATGGGCAGGCTATGTAAGATTTGGGGTCCATTTCTCAGAACAGAAAGTGGAAAAACATGTTGGAGTATGCCCGTTCACAAGTACACTATCCTCAAGTCCCTAGACAGCAGTCTTAGGGGAATTCATGGGGGTTCATATCTCAATTTCAACCTGTATCAGTCAGGGTTCAAAGAAGCAGAACCACTAGAGAGCTGATAGATACATAGACAGGCTGGCAAGCAGACACACAAACAGATGGATAGATGGGCAGACAGATTTATTACAAGGATTTGCCTTGATGCAATTGTGAAACCAGGCTAAAAGGTTTCATCTGTACAGCCAATGCTGGAGCCTGGAGACCACGTAGCAGGCAGTTAGGACAGTGGAGGAAAGTAAGAACAGGAGCTCAGAAGCCAAAGGATGGACTGAAATGCATGTCAGTTCTTGCCTCTGGCCTTGGTGGCGTGGCTCTCCTGAAGCCAGGCTCCTTTATCTCGGAGCCAAACACACACATCTGGCCTTAGAGTCAGGGAGGTTGGGAGATCCAGAAGAAGGTAGAACAACACGGGCCCAGTGGCTGCTTCTGGCTGACGGATGTCCGGGAGCTACACAAAGGCCGCTACTTCCCTGGCACCCTCCCCCACTTGCACAAATCTTGCCTGCTGCTTACCTTCACAAGAAACTTACAGGAAAGGGAGTTCTGGGAAACCTAGCTCTATCTGCCCAAGTCCACACATTGCAAAGCCACCACGCCATCTAAAGCTTCTCTCCCAGCAATGACTAGGCTCTGGGTTTGGCCTCTGCCAGCAGACTGTGTCTTGTCACAAGCAGGAGCTCTAGGCTTGCAGTGCTGGCCCCTGACACAGCTGGAGGAAGGACACAGAAGCACATCTGACGGAGATTTGCAGAGTCACCCAAACGTGCCAAGGGCCAGTGATGGAGAGGGAAGCCTGGCTTGACACAGCCTCCACTCCTCTCCTTCCCCAACCCCAGGGCACTTGGATCAGTGAAGGGACCACACACTGCCATCCTGCCAACCTCACTGGCAGATTCTGCAGTTTCCTCCTGGGCTGGGGACCTGTTCATTTTATCATTCAGCTCTGACTGCTATAGAGGGAGGAGTCAGCCTTGCCAGAGGACGCAGACAGGAAGGCTCTCTTCACCCTCAATTTTCATTTTGACAGGTTTCATTGCAGGGACTTGCAATCAGCTGGGTTCTACTAGTGCTACTGTGGAAATGAAGGAAAATTGTCTGGGGTTGGATAAAAAGGAGCTAGATGTTCTGGCCCCACGTTGGCATGCACAGAGATTAAACTCCTCATTAGCTGAACAAGGGCTTTGCCAGGACCCCAGGCAACTGGTGTGGGACTGTGAGCACAGGCGTGACTCACAGAGGATGAGTGCATCCAAAAGATGACAGTGATGGTTGGGGTAACAGTGGGTTCCTGGCACTCCTCTCAGCGAGGCAGGGCTCAGAAATGCCCCCTTTCCTGGACAGCCCCGTGGGAATGCCAGCTATTCAATCCTAGAGAGGCCTGTTTCAGCACAACAGACACGCACCCCAGTGCTGATGCTCAATCTAACTTACCAGATGGCATTGAAAAGTCACAGCTTCCGTTTTTCTTACCCTGACAAGGTTGCAGAAGGGTAGAAATGAAACACTTTTTCTAAGTGAAATAGTGTCTGTTCTGGCACCGGGGAGGCTTCCTTCCAACACGAGAGTGCGGAGGCTTGCATATGCGAGTGTGCACGTGTCTGTGCGCCTGTGTGAGCAGGAGGCTGGGGCAGGGATGGGAGAAAGTGTGATCCCTAAAACCCTATTCTCTTCTCATGTCATTGCAAACTCTAAGGCTCAAAAACAAATAGCCCACGTCACAAAATAGGCACACAGCACAGTCACAACATGCATCAGGTAAAAGCAAATTAAGTATACAAGTAGTTAACTCAAAAATCAGTCTTCATAGTCTAGAATATCGACAACGTATCTTAATCAGAGGAATCAAGAAAGTCAAGCAGCCAGGACAAAGATGGCCCCAGAACAGTTGGAGCTCTGTTCTCACTAATATGGCACCTTCGATTAGCAAGCCATGCCATGCTGCTGTAAATTATGAGTTGCTCTGCAAAGTGGTCCAAGGGGAGCTGGTCAAGATTATCAGAGACGCTAGAGCTAACAGTGATAATAGGAGAGGCCAATAAATTAGTGAATTGTGGCAGAACAGGCAGTGAGGGGTTCAGAAAGCACAATTAGCTTAGACTCTACTTCCAGAGAATGACAGGACAGATCCCCAGTTCAGGCTGTTGACGTCAAAGCCCACCTGTTCATCTTCATCCCATTCTGCCTGACTTTCAGTGCAATGATTGGCCACAGTCAGCCAAAAACATTTTCCCATTCACACTTCTGGATTCAAGTTTTCTCAGATCTGGGACTTTGCAGAAATATGAGTAAGTTCGATATTCATATGACGGAGTTATGGAAGCTGCATCTTTGTTGCAGCGTACTGGAGCCTGGATTTCAAAACTTTTGCCTGCCCCAACCTTCTCTTTAACCTTCACTTTTGGACCCTTTATGTACGTCTTGAAACAGTAAGTTCTTAACTCTTTTCTTGCCTGAGACCTCCTAGACCTTCTTCCAGAGACAGAATCTAGTAACAGGGACCCTTAACTCTTTCTGAAACTCAGCCTTGCCTCTTAAGGTAGCTAACATCCCGTTTCTTCCAACATCAGATAAATGCATTCTGGGTCATGCATTCTTTGTGTCTGGCCCAGCAAAAACATTAGAGCCTCTGTACCTGAGATAGTCCTAATACAAGAAACACCACTCCTTCTTCTTGATAATCCATGTAGATTGGGAGGTGAGGTATCCACCGAGCACCAAGCTTGAGCCACTGTAAAAAAAACAAAAAACAAAAAACAAAAAACCCAACCTTATCCTTGTATTGGTCAGAGCAGGAGGAGATGTAGCCAAATTTTGGCATCATTAAACTGGTCAAACAGCTGCAAGACATTACCAGCTGCTGTGTTAATCATTAATGAGGCAGACAGTGCCTGTTGCCTGTGTAGTGAACCAAACATTATGACTTGAGTTTTCATTTCATTTAAAATTAACTCACTGAATGAAGAATCGGTCTCCAGCTTGTGAGAGACAGAGCTGTTGGCACGAAGAGGGGACTGGCAGGCCAGAAGCACAAAAGGAACATAAAGTCCTCACTGACATGATCCAACTGTTTGCATGCAGGCCATGTCTTTTAATTCAATTCGATCTCAGCTCCTCAAAGCTGCCACTCAAAATATTTCTGTGTTCCCAAGCAGAGCCTCCACGTGTCACAGCTCCTTCCTGCTGTGGCATGTGCTGATGGCTCTGCAAATTACTTTTACTATGCCTGAAAAAACAGGCAAAATGGGAGCACAGTCCTAATCTTTATTTTTGGATTGTACTGTCTTATTCAAGAAAAAAATATGCAACTTTGAAAACTTTTTGTGTTTAAACACAAAGGCAGAGAAAATAATACAATGAACCCACACACACATTTTCCTTTAGTAACAATCAATATTTTACCAACTTCGTTTTATCTATCTCCCCAAATTTGTTGTTTTTGTTTTTCCTGGAATATTCTGAAGCAAAACCAAGACAAGACATCATGCCATTCTACCCCCAAATTATTTAGTACAGATTTCTGACTGATAAGAACATTACCTATCTATCTATGCCTATACAACCACTACACCATTATTAAACCTTTAAAAAACTGTCAAGTATTTATTACAATCGAACATGTAAACATTTCATATTTCCTGGATTGTCTCAAAGTTGTCAGTTTACAATTGGTTGTTCTATTCACCATCTAAACAAGGTGCACACATTGCATTTGGTTGTTAGGTTTTATTTTATAATACTCCTCCCCTTTCTTCACTCTCATCCTTTTTCCCAAAAGAGTTAGTAAAAGTGGGTCACTTGTTCTTCTCTAAAATGTCCTATATTCCAAATTTGACTGATTGCTTCCTCATGGTGTTACTGAACTTGTTCTTCTATCCTCCATATTTCTTATAAACTGGAGGTTAAAGCTGGAAGTTCGATGAGATTCAAGTTCAGGTTTTTTTAAAAGTGAAAAGCATTCATAGATGGTGCTGTATACTTCTTATTGCATCATATCATGAGGTACATGTATTTGGGGTCCCATTTTCAGTGATGCTAAGACTGAACAGTGGGGTCAGTGGATCCCTCCATTATAATATTCTTCACTAACTGTTAGTGTCACTTGATCACACTTGACACACACAAATTGTGTGTCACTTGATCAACTGATGACTCGTCTCACTAGAGGATGCAAATGGGAATTTTCAATTCCATTAACTGGAATTCTGTAATGAAGGACCTGTCTTTATCAGTCATTGATTTTCCTGAATATAGTTCCTACAAGAAAGGCAAAATAATTGATTAACTCTTTCCTTCCCCCCCCAATAGTCAGAGTAATGAATTGTGCCCTAGAAAGGCCCAATAGTGACCATTTTTTATTACCAGTTTGAAGTCGTGAGTTCTTGTGCTTCATATGTTTCAATTAGATGTAGTTATTATTCTTTTTAGTGATCAACTTTCCCAATATAAGTTCTACAAGTTGGCTTTGTTGTTCTTTTGACATGACCATTTAGCTTTTTAAAAATATTTTTATTGTGATATATATAACAAATTATGTCATTTTCGCCATTTTTAAATGTACAGTGGTATTAATTACATTTGCAATGTTGTGCAATAATCACCACTATCTACTTAAAAACTTTTCATTATTCCAAACAGAAACTGTATTCCCAATAAACAATAATTCTTCATCTACACCCCTAGCCTCTAGTAACCAATAATCTATGTTTCTATGAGTTTGACAATTCCAGATATTTCATATAAGTGGAATCATACAATATTTGTCCTTTTCTGTCTGGTTTAGTTCACTTAACAATGTTTTCAAGATTCATCTATGTTGTAGCACATATCCATTTATGTTCACTCATTTTTATCATTGAATAAAGTTTCACTGTATGTACAGATCACATTTTGTTTATCCATTCATCTGTCAATGGACACTTGAATTGTTTCCACCTTTTGGCTGTTGTAAATAATGTTGCAATAAACAATGGCATACATGTATCTGTTTAAGTCCCTCTTTTTGATTCTTTTAGATATATACCTAGGAGTAGAACTGCTAAGTCATATAGTAATGCTAAGTTTAACTTTTTGAGGAACTGCCAAGTTGTTTTTCACAGCAGTTGAACCATTTTACCACCAGCAATGTACAATGGTTCCAATTTCTCCCCATTCTCACCACTGTGATCCATTAGTCTTGGATAGCTTGTCAGTTTTCCAGCACAACATGATGCTCAAAATAAACTTATAAAATCATTGCTCTAAACTTGGAATCAGCCATTTTTCCAAGGAGTCCTTGCTTCTTTGAATTAATAATAGTATTTAGGGAACACAGACTAGGTACTAGGGGTGCTCATAGATGCTGGGTTATTATTGTTTCTGACTCATTTCAATGAACAGAGATATTTACTCTACTGGTACTCTTTTAATTCCCAGCTTTTTCAGCTGGCAACAGTTCTTTAAGTAAGAATAAAGTCAGGGCAAAGACCATGGCCAGGACAATGTGGCCTCAAGGTAAAGATCAAATTAAGAGGGTCTATAAGACTACTTGTTAAGAGTTCAGAAGGACTGGGGCACCTGGGTGGCTCAGTTGGTTGGGTGTCTGCCTTTGGCTCAGGTCATGATCCAAGGGTCCTGGGATTGAGTCCTGCGACAGTCTCCCTGCTCAGCGGGGAGCCTGCTTCTCCCTCTCCCTCTGCTGCTCCCCGTTTGTGCTCCCTCTCTCTCTCCCCCAAAAATAAATGAAATCTTTATAAGAGTTCAGAAGGATTTATGGCATTGTCTCAAACACCTTCAACTAAACAAAAACCCTTCTAAGGATCCTTCGGGCATCGTACCAAAGCACCCTAACCCTAACGACTGAATTTCAATATTTTGAGAGCAGGATTAGAACTTTATCTTTAGCACAACTTGGGATCTGAACACCAGGGAGACTCTGGAGATTTTTTTACACTTTGTAACCCATCATACCAAAGAGACCTATCTCAAAGAGATTTGTAGGCGCCTTTCTAAAATGAAGTGAACCCCCAGTAAAATTCATAGATTAAAACTTTAAAGATAATTTTATAAAATGCAACACAAGTTCGGACTAAAATGCACAGAAAGAAAGAAAACTAACTCACTTGAAAAATCAAACCATTTCCTAAGGATACGTCAGAGATCACAGCCCAGATCCCAGAGGACAAAGCCAAAAGCTGCAGAAGACCAATCTCAAAGACCAGAACTGTGCCCTTATTATGGAATATCCCATGGTCCCCAGAGCAGGGGGTACTGTGGACATAAACCCAACTGGATTTTATAATTGCTGTGGACCATTGGCTGCCATATGCCTTCTATTTCCCTCTTTTAAAATCAGAGTGACTACCGCAGTTATTCTATCACTGTCTTACTGTTTCATGTTGGATATGGGAGTGCGGGACAGTAACTTTTCCTCTAGATTGAGAAGACGTGCACTTAAGAAGCCTTATCCATATCTGGACTTCATGCAGATCATGAGATGCTCAGTCGAGCCTGATGCCATAATTGGAAGAGACTCTGGTGACCCTGGAAGGGGGGTTGTGGTGTAGTTTTTACATAGGAGGGAAATGAATTATTGTAGTCAGAGGGAAGAGTGGGATAAATGGTCTCTAAGATGGCCACCATCAATTCTTCCTCTCCTGTACACACACATTATTCCACATACTAAGTGGTGACATCTTGGCTGAACTTGAGACTTGATCTGAATAGAAGAATGCATCAGAAATCATGTTCTACTACTTACGAGTCCAGATCTTAAGAGAATTTGTGGCTTCCACATTTTCTGTCTTGGAAATTAGGCACCATATATTAAAAACCCAATTACCCTTGGACCATTATTCCATGAGAAAGCCAAAGTTAACAACTTGGAGAGGCCTGACAGAATGAGAGAAATAAGACCAGTCAGCCTCTAACTCTTCTAGAAAACTACACTGGTGAAAGAACTGCAATTTTGGGCACCAAATATATGAGTAAAGAAACCATCTTGAAATTTGAGGCCCAGCAGACATCACATGGAACAGAAGAACTACCCAACTGAGCATAGCCCAGATGACAGAATAAGAAAAATTTAAGTTGTTATTCTTTAAAGCTCCTGCTTGTGGCACCTTGTCATGCATCGATAGATAACTGAAATGCTGACTGAATAAATTCTTCATTTCTTATATTTTATTTATTCTTTATTTTTTATTTCTAGCATGTCCACTTGATTCTTTTTTACAAATTCCATTGCTCCTTGAAATGCCCCATTTATTTCTGCATGTTGTTCACCTTTGTTTTACTAGGTCCTTTAATGTACTTATTATAGTCATTTTAAAGTTCTTTGATAATTTCAACATTTTGGCCATCTGAGGGTCTGTTTCTATTGATTATTTTTTCTTGATTATGTGTCTTATGTTCTTGCTCCTTCCACTGACTCATAATTTTTTAATATGCCAGACACTGTGTGTAAAAAAAAAAAAATGGATTGAAAAGTAAATATTTGTTCCCAGAAAACAGTGCATCCCTTCTTCTGTCAGGCCACTATTGTAAGCGTCTGTTTCCATCTAATCTGTATTAAACTGGGCTTTATTGCAGCTTTACTTAGATTCAGTTTATGAATGAATTTAAATATTTTGAGAGCAGGATTAGAACTTTTCCTTTAGCACCACTTGGGATCTGAATACCAGGGAGACTCTGGAGATTTTTTTTACACTTTGTATCCCAGTCATCAACTTTCAGAACCATGAGAGATCTCTGCTTTGCAACTGACCACCAGCTTTTGGGTCATTGGGGAGTTCTCTTTTGTTTCTAGCCCCACTTTTAACTTTCTGTACTTCAGGAGATCACTCTGCTTTCTGATGTTGTCTCCAGTTTTTAGAGGACTGTGGCAATGGTAAACACCTGAAGTGCCTAGGAGGAATTTTGTTCCACCTATGTTGCTCTTCCCTCAGCTTTCAAAGAGCATTTGCACTGCATCTGGGGAAGAGCCAGTGATAGATTCAGTGAGCCTTAGAGAGATCTCCATAAATTCTCTCTTCAGTGGGCCATCACTCTGCACTCAGGAAAGGCCCCATGCATCTAGGTGGAGGATCTGTTCAGTTCAGATGCCCTCCCCCAGCATTCATCCAGCCACTTTACTGCACTCCAGGAAGGTCCTTGCCTTTCACTTAGGAAAGACCTTATGTTTCTCAGGGAAATTTCTCTCAGCTCTCTTGCCCAGTTCCCACCTTTGAAATTCTTTCTCTGTGTGCTTACTGAAGATTCAAGATGGAGTTGGCAGGCGGGTACTGACACATTCTGTGACTGAGGATACCATTACACCAGCATCCACATGGTCATTAAAATCCATGGACAGTCAGCTTGGTTTCTCTTTACACCTGCCTATGGTGGATTCCTCCCTTTCCCACTGTTCTCCCAATGAGGAACACAACCATGGGTCTCCTTTATTCTCAAAATAACTCACACAGGGGGCGCCTGGGTGGCACAGTGGTTAGGCGTCTGCCTTCGGCTCAGGGCGTGATCCCGGCGTTATGGGATCGAGCCCCACATCAGGCTCCTCCGCTCTGAGCCTGCTTCTTCCTCTCCCACTCCCCCTGTTTGTGTTCCCTCTCTCGCTGGCTGTTTCTATCTCTGTGTCAAATAAATAAATAAAATCTTTAAAAAAAAAAAATAACTCACACAGGTTTCTTTGCATCTTCAGCTCTTTGATGGGTTTTCTTTAATTATGATTTCATATTTTACCCTGTTTGTTCTTGTTACTTAGGTGATCAGTTAAAAGGAAGCTGCATCAAGAACTGGTAATATTTTCAGACTTCCTATTGACTTAGTGAGTTTCAGTTCTACAAAACTCAGTTTCTCCATCTGTAAAACAGCTGCCACCTACTACTCAAAAGGCTGTAAAGATTAAATAGTAAACAGCGGTAAAATACTTAAAAATGGGGAGGGCAATAAAATGCTGGTTTTGATTTCGACACACCCACATATTTATTTGCTTCATCTCCCTCACTCACTATACTCCAATGGCTCCAATTTCCCTTCAGTAAGTTCCTTGAAAATATCATGTGCTCTAGCCTCTGAACACATTGTTCTCTTTTCCAGGAACACTTGCTTCCTCTTCCCTACTTTTGCCTTCCTAACTCTTAGTTTATATATTATTTCTTCCAGGAAACCTTCCCTGATTCCCACTCCTCCAATTAAGTACTTCCCCATCAGAACATTTACCATTCTGTATTATAATTGTGTATTATGTGTATACATTCCTCACTTGACTATAAGTTCTCTGAAAGCAGGAATTATACATGCCCTATGAGTTGTTACATCACAGCATATAACAATCTGTATACAGTGGGCACATATTAAGAATTTGTTAATAAATAAATAAATGACTGAATGAGTGACTAATTCACTCAGAATAGTGCTATTCTTCCATTAGAAAATATTTATTATTTTTTTCTTTATTTTTTTATTATTATATTAATTAAGCCATCATACAGTACAATTTATTAGACACCTATTAGGGACATAGGATGATGCTAGGTGCTCTTGAAACAATAATGTATATCTACATTTAACATAGTGCTCCCAGCCTTAAGGAGGTCAATATAGTACTAGAAGTCCTAGCCTCAGCAATCAGTCAACAAAAAGAAATAAAGGGCATTCAAACTGTCAAAGAAGAAGTCAAACTCTCCCTCTTCACAAATGACATGATACTTTATGTGGAAAACCCAAAAGACACCACCCCCAAATTACTAGAACTCACATAGCAATCCAACAATGTGGCAAGATAAAAAATCAATGCACAGAAATCAACTGCATTTCTACACACTAACAATGTAACTGAAGAAAGAGAAATTAAGGAATCGATTCCATTTACAATTGCACCAAAAACCATAAGATACCTAGGAATAAACCTAAACAAAGAGGTAGAGGATCTATACTCTAGAAACTAAGAACACTTATGAAAGAAATGGAGGAAGACACAAAGAGATGGAAAAACATTCCATGCTCATGGGTTGGAAGAATAAACATTGTGAAAATGTCTATGCTGCCCAGAGCAATCTACACTTTCAATACCATCCCTATCAAAATACCATTCACATTTTTCACAGAGCTGGAACAAACAATCTTAAAATTTGTATGGAACCAGAAAAGACCCTTAATCACCAGGGGAGTGTTGAAAAAGAAAATCAAAGCTGGGGGCATCACAATGCCTGACTTCAAGCTATATTACAAAGCTGTGATAATCAAGACAGCATGGTACTGGCACAAAAACAGATATATAGATCAATGGAACAGAACAGAAAACCCAGAAACTCTGTGGTCAACTAATCTTCGACAAATCAGAAATGAATATCCAATGGAAAAAAGACAGTCTCTTCAGTAAATGGTGCTGGGAAAACTGGACAGCCACATGCAGAAGAATGAAACTGGACTGTTCTCTTACACCATACACAAAGATAAACTCAAAATGGATGAAAGACCTCAAAATGAGACAGGAATCCATCAAAATCCTAGAGGAGAACATAGGCAATAACTTCTTCAATACTGGCCACAACAACTTCTCTCAAGACACATCTCCAAAGGCAAGGGAAACAAAAGCAAAAATGAACTTTTGGGACTTTGTCAAGAAAAAGCTTCTGCACAGCAAAGGAAACAGTCAACAAAACTAAGAGGCAACCTACGGAATGGGAGAAGATATTTGCAAATGACATTTTAGATAAAGGGATGGTATCCAAGACCTATAAAGAACTTCTCAAACTCAACACCCAAAAACCAAGTAATCCAGTCAAGAAATGGGCAGAAGACATGAACACACACTTCTCCAAAGACATACAGATGGCTAACAGACACATGAAAAGTGTTAACTACCACTAGCCATGGGAAATTCAAATCAAAACCACAATGAGATACCACCTTACACCAGTTAGAATGGCAAAAATCGACAAGACAGGAAACAACAAGTGTTGTTGAGGATGTGGAGAAAGGGGAACCCTCTTACACTGTTGGTGGGAATGAAAGCTGGTACAGCCACTCTGGAAAATAATATGGAGGTTCTCAAGATGTTAAAAATAGAGCTACCTTATGACCCAGCAATTGCACTACTAGGTATTTACCCCAAAAATACAGACATAGTGAAAAAAGGGGGGCACAAGCACCCCAATGTTAATAGCAGCAATGTCCACAGCCAAACTATGGAAGGAGGCGAGATGTCCTCCAATGGATGAATGGAGAAAGAAGATATGAGTTATATATACAATGAATACTACTCAACCATCAGAAAGGATGAATACCTACCTTTTGCTTTGACATGGATAGAACTGGAGGGGATTAAGCTAAGTGAAATAAGTCAGTCAGAGAAAGACAATTATTATATGGTTTCACTCATAGTGGAACATAGGGAATAGCACGGAGGACACGGGGGGAAGGGAGGGAAAACTGAGTGGGAAGAAATCAGAGAGGGAGACAACCCATGAGAGACTCTGAACTTCAGAAAACAAACTGAGGGTTACAGAAGGGTGGGGTTGGGGAATGGGATAGCCAGGTGATGGGTATTAAGGAGGGCACGTGTTGTGATGAGCACAGCATGTTATACATAACTAATGAATCGTTGAACACTACATCAAAAACTAATGATGTACTATATGTTGGCTAACTAAACATAATAAAAAATATAATAATAATTTCAATCAGGAAAGATGGGGTCAACTTTTAACAGTACCAGTGTTGCCGATAAAACAAAAGATATAAAATCTAAGAATGTGCCTTTATCCTTGGCAGTTAGGAGGTTAACAGGGAGCTCTGAGAAAGGAACTTCTGAATTTGTTGACAATAGAAGCCAGATTGTAGGGCATTTGGAGGGACATAGTAGTGAGGAAGCTCAGTCTGTGGGTGGAGCCCACATATTCAAGAAGTTTGGCAAGGAGAGAGCAAGGGACAATTCTTTTGGAGGCAATAGATCAAGCTTGTTTAAAGGCATATGGGAAAGATCCTACAGAGAGGAAGAGAGATTGAAAATGCCCAGGAAAAGCAGATAGAACATCATTCAGAAATAGAAACCAGCAGTATCTACTGGGGCCAGGAGTGAGCTTAGCAAAGGGTGACTCCTCCTCCTCCAAGATAGACAGATAAAGGCAGAAACTTTGAGGGAGCAGGTGGAGGAGGAGAAACTGCCAGATGGCTCCTATAGTCTCACAAAAGCACAAAGCAAGGCCATTTGGTGAGAGCAAAAGAGGACTGCTAATGTGGGAAACTTAAGGAGAGTGGAGAAGGCTTGGAAGAGCTAATATGCAGAAGAGTCCTTTCTTAGAACATGGTCTATGTCAGATGTCCTTGTATTCAGAAAAACAGGACAGATACATAAGGGACACATGACATAAACCTTCCACTGAGAGTGGGCTGGTTTCTCCCAGACAGGTTAATGCCAAACACTAACAGGGAAGGCAGAGGGATTTCCAAGTGCATCTTATGGTAGAGTAGGAGAGAAAAGAAGGAAAATAAAACTCAGAGGAGTGTTATATCAGATCCCAGCATGTATGAGAGAAATGCTCAGCACCTAATCAAAAGGGTAAAGACCAAGCCAAATAGTGAATACCTGAACAAAGCAAACAGAGAAGAAGATAGGGATCAGAGTTCTAACTAGTGAAGTTCAGAAAACTCTGTTACTTCACAACATCCCAGGATATTTGGCTATATTTTTATCAAGCCATCACGACTGCAGCCATTTTCTTCCTATAACATTTTAAAAGTATGCTTGGCCTCTGGCATCAACAAACAAGCAGGTAGCACCAGAGAAATGTGTCATAGCCAGCAGGGTTCAAGGTCAGTGTCAGGATCTAACACAAGTTCACAGTCCTGGAAACCACTGAGGTAATACCAAACAGAACTGGCACAAAGGGAACAAGTTAAAAGCTTTACACTAGAATTGAGATTCATTCTGAAGATTAGTTCTTGAGGAAGAGGGAGAGTAGGCCATTTACTAGAATTCTGGAGACAGAGATGACTGGGACTTAAAAACATGACCAATCTTTGGCCTTTAACTAGTTACAAGGGTCAAATTAATTTCTCCTACCACCATCAACATGAATTTGGGAACTCCAAAGGGACTGAGCCAGCAGTGTCAATGTATAGGCTTAAGACACAGTGCAGATGGGTTTGGATACAGAATCCCAGGAGATCTGGTTGGCCAGAGTGAAGCTACCTAAGACTCATGAACTAGGCCTAGAGCCACAGAGGAGTGGAAATAATCATCATAAGAACACAGAGAAGTAAAGACTACTGGTCCAATGTAGGCAGACACCAAGGCATTTCTCAAAAGAGAAGCCTAAATAAGATGGGATAATTGTGACAGCCCACAAGGCATTCTCTACCCTCAATTTTTAAGGCCTGTGTTCAGCCTGGGGAACGAGGCAAGTCTCCATAGGGCATATAGTATAGGAATCAAAAGGACACAAAGGACTCAGCACAAGGAAGCTTCATAAGTGAGATTACCTTGTATATTAGTGAACCTGGGCTGAATTCTAAGAGCCTTTCTAATCTTGTGAAAATGGTATTGGGAAATGACAGTTTGGTGGGGGTGACCACAGGTAACAACTAAAATGTGCAGTGGACAAATGTTTTTTTGCTGCCAATCATCCATCCTTTTAACCTGTGAGGAAATATCCTTCCACCTGTGTATATGCGTTCTTGGGCATGGGTGATTCACAGTGACTTCCACTACCATTTTCCATTACAGAAGCTGAAAGAACCCAGATCCTGGTTCATCCCATATTTTGCCATCCTAGAAAAGAGGCACTGGCTCCTATGCTCAGCCAATCAGACTCTAGGTCTTTGAATCCTGAACACATAAGGCAGGGAGGTGGGGATTGGTGGACACTGCAGTGAGAGTAATAGGATCCTTGGTGCCTTCTAATTTTCTAAGTCTATTCCTGATCTCATCAATTCTCTGAGCCCTTCATATCTTTCCAATCTATGCCCTTTCTGGTTAAAATTATCAGAGATGGTTTCTGATATAGTACAGTAGATGGTCAGAAGGATGAGAGTATATCCAGTTGTCAGCAAGGGCACTATTGATGTAACTGACCTTGAAATAGAGAACACAGAGAAAGATGTTACTTGTTGAGGTGAAACTGCGAAGTCAAAAGGTAAGAAAGTTGTGGGCATCAAGGGTTTTGGAGAGAGGGAGACCACATATAAGTTAGTAGTTGCTTTGGAAAGGATGAGGGGCTGATGGACACACAGAGCTTACAGTCTAGCAAAGAAAAGAAAATTACATGAACAATTACCACAAAATGTGATAAATGTCATCATTAAGAATATGAGCTTTGAAATAAAAATATCTACATTCAAATTCCATCCTTCATGAGCTATATGAATTCTCAGTACCTAAGTTCCTTTATTTGTAAAATAAGGTAGTAGTCTATACATGGAAACCAATTCAAATAGTGCAGAAAACTTGGCATATACTTAAAAAAAAAAGTTATTTATTTTTACAGGGAACGCAGGGTGTTTCGTGGAAGCATAAAGCCATCTCCCTAACCTAGTCTTGGAACAGAAGTTGGCAGAAGTTAGTGGTAACAAAGAAAGTGATGTTTAAACTAAGACCTGAAAGATGAATAACAATAGTAGTAATAATTGCTAACATTTATTGAGCTCCTTCCACGTGTTAGGAGTTTGAGTCCTTTATCAGTCACAAGAGCCCTACAAGATAGGCACCAATATTATCCCTATTTTGTGGATGAAAGAACCTGCAGCTCAGAAGAGTTAAGCACCTACATTGAAATCACTATGTTAACTAGGCGATGGGGGAAATGAGGAGTGGGAGAGATGCAGAGGGGTGGCACACTGGAGACTACTCAAAGTAAACTTCTGATCTGGAGTCCTGTGAAATCCCTCATTGCCAAAGACCCTGCCTGCACCCCTATAGATTGGAGGCATTTTCCTGCCTAAAAACATCCTCAGTTTTATAACATAAGATGTTCAGAGGACAAAATTCCTTCAATTAAATTTTGTTTTCCATCCCAGTTTTTAAGAGCATGTATTCTTCATAATTGAAGAGTAACTGATGTGGTTATTGATCATGACAAAATTAATATATTTTAATTTGATTCATATCAGAGCCCCTCTCAAAGCTGGCTCTCAAAATCCTGCTCAGTTTCCTCTTGCCTCTGATGTGAGCGAGGAAAAAACATGCTCAACACCCTCCCTTCCGTTCAAAGAGAGGCCACATTTGTCTTGCACACTAATCAAAGAAATGTGCTCCTGTCTTTTCCCTATTTGAGCCCTGACTTCATTACTAAAATGCAGTGTCGGCTGAGGTGGGTGACTGGGGCAGCTGTTGAACATATGCCCAGCAACACCGAACAGCCCATGAGTCCAGGAAGTGAGGGATGCTCTATCCCTTTGACGTTGAAGTGGAAATTGTAAGTAAACTTAAAGTAATTGGAATCTGTCCAGGCCATGTTCAATGCAATTGAAAGCTTTTGTCCTTGATGCCAACCTTCTCCAGCTTAGGGAGGTCAGAGAATTTGGAATATTTTCACCACTCTGTGCTGCAGAGACCTGATCTGCTTTGAAGATATGTCTGAAATTCACTGAGGTCGCTGAGGGGAGGGATTACCGCCTTCCCAGCCAAAGAACATCCTGTCTCCTGAGAGTTAATATCATTTCAAATGCTCTTTGGTTCATGTTAAATATTGCTGCTGTCTCTCTTCCTGTGTGTAGTGGTGTACAGAGTGCCTTCCATAGATATCCTATTGAGCAGCACAAGCACCATGTCAGGGAAACAGGGGCATGTATTCTCACTCCCAATTCAGAGGCAAGGAAATGATGATAGAGTAACTGATGGAGTGAGGATGGAGTCATGGTCTTCTGAGTCTTGTCATATGGGCAGTTAGTGTCTGTTTTTCTCTAACCAACTTCACCTCTAACACCATGATTCCCAAATGTGATGGTTAATTTTATGTGTCTACTTGACCAGGCCAAAATTAACATTATTTCTGGGTCTGTGAGGGTTCTTCCAGATGAGATCAGCATTTGAATTGGTGGACTCCATAAAGCAGACTGCCCTCCCCAGTGTGGATGCACACCATCCAATCCATTGAGGGCCTGAATAGAAAACAAACTGGAGGAAGGAGGAATTGACCCCTTTTGCTTCCTGCTTGTCCATTTGAGTTGAGACACGAGTTTTCTCATGCCCCTGTACTGGGGTTTATACCATTGGCTTCCCCAGTTCTCACGCTAGGAGCTCAGACTGGAATTACACCACCAGCTCTCCTGAGTCTCCAGCTTGCAGACAGCACATGGTGGGAGTTCCCAGCCTTCATAATCCTGTGAGCCAATTCCTCATGAAACATCTCTTCCTTTATTTATTTGTTTATTTTTGGTTCTGCTTCTCTGGAGAATCCTAACACACCAACGAACCCTCATTTGGGGACATCTGAGGTTTTTCCCTTCTTTTCAATTGTCTTGAAAGTCTTCAAGAAATAGCTCCCCAAAAAATATTTTTTTCAAAGGAAAAGTCACATAAAGTAATATTTTTAAAGATATACATTTCAGCTTCTGAATCTCAGGAAGACAATAACCTAGTACTTGCTGACTCCTTCAGATTCAATCCTGGAGTACCTGGAAAAGCAGGTGGGACATGGGAAACTTTGGAGCTAATAAAAGAGCCTGTGAATCTCATGGGAGGCTGGAAGATATTTTGAACTGATAGGTGGGGAGTATACTGCATTCTGAGACAAAAGGCTGAGAGATGTAGCCGTGAGAAAGTAGACTGGAGAAAAGCTTTTTGCTGTAGCTCTTTACTTTCTCCCTTGTTGTTTTGAGAAAATTACCACTAACCTCTTCCCTGCAAAAGTCCTTTTCATTTCAGACAATTGTTGTTGGCAGTATAATTAAGCAATGCAGATGCATGCTGGGGGTAAGAGATGCTGAAAGCAGGCACAGCTGACCAGGCACTCCTGGACTGCCCCTGCTGGAACATACGATACTGTGTGTATTAGGGAAAGGCACCCCTGCCTCCAGATAGGCAGGGCCTCACACCAGGGTACGCAGCTGGGAAGTGGAGGTGGATGGCAGCATCTGTTTCCCTTCTCCCGTGAGTCAGAGCTACCTGCACAATCATGAGCAGCAGCCTTAGCCCTTCAGTATCCTGACCCCCACTTACTCTTCCCCCAAACTCCCATGCCTTGAGGAATTACAATCTGTGGAGACTGATTCATCCAGTGCTGCTTCTCCCCAGTAATTCAATTTAAAGGAGAACCCTACCCAGGGAAGTTGCCTAGGGGATAGGCAGTAAAAGGCAATGACACAAAGTGCTTTGATGGTGCCTGCTGTGCTATGGCCTAGGGCTCAACACATCCCATTCTTTAAAATGTGTCTAGATAGACAGAGACTAGAGCTAATATTTGGTCTTTTCCAACAAACATTACTAAGGCAGAGTATCTGATATCCACAACAGAGCATTAGCTTATAAACCCAAATAACTATAGTAAAGAAAGACAAAAACAGAACATTATATATTATCTGAAGCAGAACCATTTCAACAAATGGCAGAATGTAACATTAGTAAGATAACTATGCATAAGGAGATGTGGGATGATATTAGTGAAGTAAAGTAAGAATAAAATATCATAGAAAGAACCAAATTAAATACTACATATAAAGAAGTATGTAGTTGGAATAAATAATAGGATGAAAATGAGCTAGAGAAAGAATTAGTGCATTGGAGAATCAGAATGAGAAATTCTTTATAAAAGCAACAGGAAAGAATAGACAGAAAATATAATTAGAGAAAAATTTAAAAGCAAGAAATATGGAGAATAGAAGTACTAACATCCAGATAATAGGATCCCGGAGGGAATAGAGGTAGAGAAACAGAAAAAGGAAAATATTTTAAAAAATAATGTAGATAAATATTCCAGGATTAATAAATGATAAAACCTTTCAGAATGAAAAGCTCTTAGAGGACAGATAAGGAAAAATCCACAGCTATTCACATTATAATTTAAAAATATTAAAGCACAGAAAAATACTTAAAGCTTCCAAAATGGAAGGGAAAAAAGGTCCCCTGTGAAGTAGCAAGAGTCAGGCTAATACTAAAAGTTTCAAGAACAATGAAAGCAAGATGATAATGGAACTTTTTTAAAAAAGATAATGGAGTATAATTTTCAAGCGCTGAAGGAAAAGTAATTTCAAACCTAGAATGTTATTATAATTCAAATATGAGGGCATAAAAATATTTTTAACTATAAAAGACCTCAGGAGGTTTGACATACAAAACTCCCTGCTACAAACACTCTTGTGGGATATATTCAAATAAGAAAAAAAGTAGAAAAGCTGCAAGAGATAGGCAAAGTAAACAGTTAAATATCTCGATGTTTATTGTTCATTGTTCAAGCCAGTTCTTTGAACAAATAAGCAACAGAAAGAAAACTTTGGCAAAACTGATCAAAAAAATATTAGAAATACTCCAATAAATAAAATACAGGGGAAAACAGCAAACAGCTATAAATACAAAGATTCAAATGCTAATATTGTCAACTACATATTAATAACTTTGAGACCTAGAAAAACAGAACATATAAAGTGCCAAAATTAGTGCAAGGTGAAATAGAGGACAAGAATAAACAAATAAGTATACTTAAAAAGCAATATTTCAGTTAAAGATTTTCCTTCTTAAAAAAAAATTATAATCCCCATGTTCAGATTGTTTTAGAAGGGAATTCTGCCAAAATTCTAAAGATTAGCTATTTCCTAAGTTGTACAAATTTTTCAAGAGAAAGGAAAAAGCAAAAAACACCTGGCTAATTTAATGAGGCAACAATAATCAATATTTTCTTTAAAACCAAATAAAAGGGGCACCTGGGTGGTTCAGTCGGTTTAGCGTCCAACTCTTGATTTTGGCTCAGGTCATAATCTTGGGGTCCTGGGATTGAGTCCTATGTCCAGCTCCACACTCAGGGGGGAGTCTGCTTGAGATTCTCTATCTCCCTCTGCCCCTCTTCCATAACTCCCCTCCCGAAAGAAATAAATAAAGTCTTTAAAAAATATAAAATAAAACCAAATAAAATAAATTATTCATGTTAAATGTAGATGAAAAAATCTAAGTAAAATTCTAGCTAAATGATTAAACATAAACACATTATAATGATATGGTGAGTATGTGGTTTTAAAGATCTTTTCTTTGAGGGGCGCCTGGGTGGCTCAGTCCTTAAACGTCTGCCTTCGGCTCAGGGCATGATCCCGGCGTTCTGGGATCGAGCCCCACATCAGGCTTCTCTGCTGGAAGCCTGCTTCTTCCTCTCCCACTCCCCCTGCTTGTGTTCCCTCTCTCGCTCTGGCTGTCTCTCTCTCTGTCAAATGAATAAATAAAATCTTTAAAAAATAATAATAAATAAATAAAGATCTTTTCTTTGAAAGATACATACTGAAGCATTTTTTGATGAAATGATACAATATCTGGTATTTGCTTCAAATGATCCAGTCTGAGGGATGTGAAGAAAGGGCAATAATTGAAACAAGATGGACTATAAATTGATAATTATTGAACCCGAGTGGTGGGTATACAAGAGACGGTTATATTACTCAATGTACTTTTTAATTTTGCATTAATAAAAAAAATTTTTAAATGATGAGTAGCTATTCCAGTACTGAAAGAGTGGTTTCAAAAAATCAGAGAAATCTATACGTGTAATTCACAATAGTAACAGACTTAAGAATAAAAATATGATTCTCTCAACTGATGCAGAAACAGTACTTGACAAGGTTCAACACCTTTGTTTATGGTAACATTTTAAAAATATTCTTACAAATCAGAAATCCAGTCAATTTTCTTAACTTTTTAAAGGTCATATCATGAGAACCTTAGCAACATTATAGTTAATGGATAATTTTAGGTGTTTTCCCTATAAAATTGGGAGCAAGAAAAGGAAGTAATCATTATCATTACAACTTCTTAACGTAGTACTAGAAGTCCTAGCCAACACTATATGGAAAGAAAAAAAAGAAATAAGAGAAATAAAGCATTTCAAGAAAGCATTTCAATCTGCAGAGGGATTTAAAAGAGAATTCAGCAAGTTTGGAAAGTACAAGATCAATTTATAAAAATCGATAGGATTTTAATATCATGAAGCTGTCAGTTCTCCCCCCAAATTAATCTATAAACTCGAAGCAATCTCATTCTAAATACCAGTTGGAATTTTGAGAAACTCAATAAACTCATTTGAAATCTTATATGAAAAATTAAAGATCCACAAATATTTAGCTCAACCTTGAAAAAAGAAGTTTAAAGATTTATCTATTTATTTATTTTAGAGAGACAGGGAGGTAGAGGGCTGAGGGAGAGGGAGGGGGAGAGAGCAGACTGAGCACAGAGCCTGACTCAGAGCTTGATCTCACAACCCTGAAATTATGACCTAAGCTGAAATCAAGAGTCAAGACATGTAAATGACTGAGCCACACAGATGCCCTGAAAAAGGTTTAAAAGATAGAAACAGGGAGTTGTTCTACCACATATTAAATATAGTAATAAAGTCCTAGTAATGAAAATAAGATGATATTGGCATGAGAACAAAATATGGACAATGGAAAAGCATTGTTCCATAGAGAACAATGGTAGTTCAGAGAGATAGAGAACCATGTATGTATGATAAAGATGGCACCATAAATCAAAGGGGAAAAAATGGCTGTTCAGTGAATAAGTTTGGGAAGATTAGCTCATTACATGAACAAAATTACAAATAAAACTAGATCTCTACTTAATATTTTATATAAAGCTGGAAAGTGGATGGATTAAAGTTCTAAATGCAAACAGCATTTTTTATAAAGTTAAGCAGAAAAAAAATCTGTATGATAATATCTAGGTATGAAGAAGGACTTCTTAAACAAAACTTCCAAAACACAAGTCAAAATACGCCCCGCCCAAAAAAAAAAAAGTGTTTGCATCGAAATTAAATATTTCTCACAGAGACAGAACAAACAATCCTAAATTTGTATGGAACCACAGAAGACCTCAAATAGCCAAAGCAAACTTGAAAAAGAAAAACAAAGCTGGAGGCATCACATTTCTGGACTTAAGTTATTTTACAAAGCTGTAGTCATCGAGATACTATGATACTGGCACAAAAACAGACACGCAGATCATGGAATAAAATAGAGAACCCAGAAATGGACCCTCAACTCTACGGTCAACTAATCTTCAACAAAGCAGGAAAGAATATCCAGTGGGAAAAAAGGCAGTCTCTTCAACAAATGGTGCTGGGAAAACTGGACAGCCACATGCAGAAAAATGACACTGAACCACTTACACCATAAAAAAAAATTCAAAATGCAGGAAATACCTAAATGTGAGACAGGAAACCATCAAAATCCTAGAGGAGAACACAGGCAGCGATCTCTTTGATCTCGGCCATAGCAACTTCTTACTAGACACGTCCCCGAGGCAAGCGAAACCAAAGCAAAAATGAACTACTGGAACTTATGAAGCTAAAAAGTTTCTGCACAGCAAAAGAAACAATCAACAAAACTAAAAGGCAACCTATGGAATTGGAGAAGATATTTGCAAATGACATATTGGATAAAGGATTAATATCCAAAATCTATAAAGAACTTATCAAACTCAACACCCAAAAAAACAAATAATCCAGTTAAGAAATGGGCAGAAGAATGAATAGAGACACTTTTCCAAAGAAGACATCCAGATGGCTAACAGACACATGAAAAGGTGCTCCATATATCTCATCATCAGGGAAACACAAATCAAAACCGTGATGAGATACCACCTCACACCTGTCAGAATGGCTAAAATTAACAACACAAGAAGCAACAGGCGTTGGTGAGGAGAGAAGGGAGCCCTCTTGCACTGTTGGTGGAAATACAAAGTGGTGCAGCCACTGTGGAAAACAGTATGCAGGTTCCTCAAAAAGTTAGAATAGAGCTATCCTACAACTCAGCAATTGCACTACTAGGTAATTATCCAAAGGATATGAAAATACAGATTTTAAGGGGTACATACACCCCAATGTTTATAACAGCATTATCCACAATAGCCAAACTATGCAAAGAGCCTAAATGTCCATTGACTGATAAATGGATAAAGATGATGTGAGATATATAGACACAGATATAGATAGATATATACATACATACATACATACATACATACATACAATGGAATAATACTCAGCCATCAAGAAGAATGAAGTCTTACCATTTGCCACAATGTGGATGGAGCTAGAGTGTATTATACTAGGCAAAATAAGTCAGTCAGAGAAAGACAAATACCATACGGTTTCACTCATATGTGGAATTTAAGAAACAAAACAGAATGAACATATGGGAGAGGGGGAAAGGAGAGAGACTGGGAAACAAACCATGAGAGACTCTTAATGATAGAGAACAAACTGTGGGGTGATGGAGGGAAAAGAGTGGGGATGGGCTAGGTGGGTGAAGTATTAAAGAGGGCACTTGTTATGATGAGCACTGGGTGTTGTATGTAAGTGATGTGAATTCTACTCCTGAAACCAATATTGTACTGTATGTTAACTAGAATTTTTTATTATAATATCTTTTTATTATATTATGTTAGTCACCATACAGTACATCCTGGTTTTTGATGTAAAGTTCAATGATTCATTAGTTGTGTATAACACCCAGTGCACCATGAAATACGTGCCCTCCTTACTACCCATCACCAGTCTATCCCATTCCCCCACCCCCTCCCCTCTGAAGCCCTCAGTTTGTTTCCCAGAGTCCATAGTCTCTCATGCTTCATTCCCCCTTCTGATTACCCCCCTTTCTTTATCCCTTTCTTCTCCTACCGATCTTCCTAGTTCTTATGTTCCATAGATGAGAGAAACCATATGATAATTGTCTTTCTCTGTTTGACTTATTTCACTTAGCATTATCTCCTCCAGTGCTGTCCATGTTGCAGCAAATGTTGATGGCAAGAAACAATTGTTGGAGAGGATGTGGAGAAAGGGGATCCCTCCTACATTGTTGGTGGGAATGCAAGTTGGTACAGCCACTCTGGAAAACAGTGTGGAGGTCCCTTAAAAAGTTAAAAATTGAGCTACCCTATGATCCAGCCATTGCACTACTGGGTATTTACCCCAAAGATACAGATGTAGTGAAGAGAAGGGCCATATGCACCCCAATGTTCATAGCACCATTGTCCACAATAGCTAAATCGTGGAAGGAGCCAAGATGCCCTTCAACAGATGACTGGATTAAGAAGATGTTGTCCATATATACAATGGAATATTACTCAGCTATCAAAACTAACTAGGATTTAAATTAAAATTAAAAAAAAAAACACAAAACACAATGAGATACTACTACACACCTATCAGAAGGGCCCAGATTTAGAACACTGACAACATCAAATGCTGTTGAGGATATGGAACAACCAGTACTCTCACTCATTACTGGTAGGAATGAAAAATGGTATGGCCATTTTGGAAGACACTTCGGCAGTTCCTTAAAACTACTAAACATAATCTCATCATACAATCCAGCAATTGTAGTTCTTGATATTTACCCAAAGAATTTGAAAGTGTATGCCTACACAAAAACCTGCACATGAATGTTTATAGTAGCTTTATTCATAATTGCCAAAACTTAGGAACAACCAATATGTCCTTCAGTACAAAAATGGAAAAACTGTGGTATATCCACATAATGGAATAGTGTTTAGTAGTAAAAAGAAACAAGCTATAAAATCATGAAAAGACATGGAAGACACTTAAATGCATTTTATTAAATGAGAGAAGGAAATCTGAAAAGACTATGTACTGTTATCATTCCAACTGTATGACATTCTGGAAAGCAAAACCATAGAGATAATTAAAAAGATCAGTGGTTCCAAGGAATTGGGTACAGGGAGAATAGGCAGAACCCAGAGGACAGTTAGGGCAGTGCATGGAGCATCTTTGTCATTACACGGGATGTATCTATGCCAAACCCATAGAATGTACAACACCAAGAGGGAACTGCAAGGTAATCTATGAACTTTGGGTGATTTCAGGGTGTCAGTGTAGGTTCATCCTCGGTCACAAATGTGTCACTCTGGTGAGTGATACTGACAGTAAGGGAGGCTATGCATGGTTGTGGGGGTGTATATAGAAAATCTCTGTACCTTCCTCCCAATTTTGTTACAAACCTAAAACTGCTCTAAAAAAGATCTTTAAAAAAATAAAATTAAATATCTCTCCATTCAACAAAGGGCATCAGAGGCACCTGATGGCTTAGTTGGCTAGGCATCTGCCTCAGCTTCATGATCCTGGGGTCCTGGAATCAAGCCCCACATCAGGCTCCCTGCTTGGTGGGAAGTCTGCTTCTCCCTGGCCCTCTGAGCCTCTCTAACCCTGCTCATGCTCGCTCTCACTCTCTCAAATAGATAAAATCTAGGGAAAAGGTGGGGGGGGGCATCACAAAGCTTATAAAGAGATAACAGATTAGGAGAATATATTTCCAATGTCTCAAAGCAAAAAAGAAAATTCTATCTGGAATATACAAGGCACTCATAACAACTCAACATTAAAAAAGTATATACAGGGACATCAGTTTGCAAATGGGTAAAGTATGGGGACATATAATTCCCAGAGAAGAAATACAAATGGCTACCAAATATATGAAGGCATGCTCAAAATTAGTAGTAATCAGAAAACCATAAATTAAAGCAACAACAGGATGTCACTTTATACCAATTAAAGTGGCAAGAATTAGAAAGTTGGTTAATGTGTTAGTGAAGGTGTGGGATTATAAGAACCCCTGAGCACTGTGCAAGGATACTCACTGAAGCAGGCTTGAGATGGTAAGCGGAGATATCTGGGTGCCCATCAATGGAAGAGTGGACAGGCAAACTGTGGTATGATATGCATTAAGGAGCTAATACCATCAGTATGATATTCTTTGCCTAGATGAATGCACTTCACAGAACAAGTTAGAAGCAATAGTGTATATGTACATATATAGTAACGTGGATGGATCTTAAAATATAGTGCTGATATGTGTATAATACAATTATGTAAATTGAAAGTACATGCATACAAAGCAATAATTTACATTTTAAGATAATATATCCCAACAAGGGGATGCACATTAGACTTTAGAATGGTTGCATATGGGTACAGAGAAGGAAATGGGGTAAAAAGGAATAAATGAATAAATGAGTGACTAACTAACCTTACATGGATTAATGATAATGTATCATGAATAGAGGGGTATAAATAACTTAACATTCTTTAGGTTTCATAATAAATAAATAAATAGGAATTCATAAGTACCTATGTCTGATGGCATTCTGAAGAAAGATAAACAGTGAAGAGATAAGGCAGAACAAGGCAAAATCAGCTACGTGCAGCAAATAACCAACCAAAATTGAAAATTCTTACTTTCATTTATGGTTCACACACTTGTTTGGTCTGTGGGGCACTTTCTTCATCAAGACCAGAGACCCTGAGTACAGCTTGAAATCTGGCAATGTGATGCCCCCAGCTTTGTTTTTCCTTTTCAACAATTCCTTGGCAATACGGGGCCTTTTCTGGTTCCACACAAACTTAAGGGCTGTTTGTTCCAGCTCTTTGAAAAATATCATTGGTATTTTGATCGGGATGGCATTGGAAGTGTAGATTGCTCTGGGTAGCATAGACATTTTAACTATGTTGATTCTTCCAATCCATGAGCATGGAATATTTTTCCATCTTTTTGTGTCTTCTTCAATGTCTTTCAAGAGTGATTTGTAGTTTCTAGAATATAGATCCTTTACATCTCCGGTTAATTCCAAGGTAACGTATGATTTTTGGTGCTATTGTAAATGGAATGGATTCCCTAATTTCTCTTTCTTCAGTTTCATTGTTCATGTATAGAAATGCAACTGATTTCTGAGCATTGATTTTGTATCCCGCCACATTACTGAATTGCTCTATAACTTCTAGTAGTTTGGGGGTGGATTATTTTGGGTTCTCCATATACAGTATCATGTCATCTGCGAAGAGAGACAGTTTGACTTCTTTGCCGATTTGGATACCTTTTACCCCTTTTTGTTGTCTGACTGCTGTTGCAAGGACTTCTGGTACTATGTTGAATAATAATGGCGAGAGTGGGCATCCTTGTTGTGTTCCTGATCTTAAGGGAAAGGCTTCCAGCTTTTACCCATTGAGAATGATATTTGATGTAGGCTTTTCATAGATGGTTTTTATGAGATTGAGGAATGTACCCTCTATCCCTACACTCTGAAGGGTTTTAATCAGGAAAGGATGCTGTATTTTGTCAAATGCTTTTTCTGCATCTATTGAGAGGATCATATGGTTCTTGACTCTTTTCTTGTTGATATGATCTATCACACTGATAGATAGACCACCCTTGCATCCCAGGGATGAATTCCACTTGGTCATGATGAATAACCCTTTTAATGTACTGTTGGATCCTATTAGCTAGGATCTTGTTGAGAATTTTGGCGTCCATATTCATGAGGGAAATCGGTCTGTAATTCTCCTTTTTGATGGGGTCTTTGCCTGGTTTGGGGATCAAGGTAATATTGGCCTCATAGAATGAGTTTGGTAGTTTTCCTTCTGTTTCTATGATCCAGCTATTGCACTACTGGGTATTTACCCCAAAGATACAGACGTAGTGAAGAGAAGGGCCATATGCACCCCAATGTTCATAGCAGCATTGTCCACAATAGCTAAATCATGGAAGGAGCCGAGATGCCCTTCAACAGATGACTGGATTAAGAAGATGTGGTCTATATATACAATGGAATATTACTCAGACATCAAAAAGAACGATTTCTCAACATTTGCTGCAACATGGACGGGACTGGAGGAGATAATGCTAAGTGAAATAAGTCAAGCAGAGAAAGACAGTTATCACATGGTTTCACTCATTTAAGGAACATAAGAAGTAGGAAGATCAGTAGGAGAAGAAAGGGAAGAAGAAAGGGGGGGTAAACAAAAGGGGGAATGAACCATGAGAGATTATGGACTCTGGGACACAAACTGAGGGCTCTGGCAGGGGGAATGGGATAGGTTGGTGATGGGTATTAAGGAGGGCACATATTGCATGGTGCACTGGGTGTTATACACAAGTAATGAATCATGGAGCTTTACATCAAAAACTGGGGATGTACTATATGGTGACTAACATAATAAAAAAAATTATTATTAAAAAAAAAAAGACCAGAGACCCTGAGAAACACTGACCCCACCCACTCCTGCTTATTCTCATCTCTCCAAATCCTTTCTGAATGTCTAAGAAGATGACCATAACTTTTTATAAGAGGCTGATGACGACTGACACAAGCAAATGATGATTCATACCAGGAACATCACAAAGAAATGCCATAGTGCCAAAACACTTCCCTTAACCCTAAACCGCAAAATAAAGCTTTGGAATTCTAACACCTACAGGGAAGTAAAAAAGGTAAAATCTTTAATTAATGGTGAAATTTGTGACACTAATGACTAGTGAAATATCCAAATAGCCTTATTCTTAGGTATAGAGTCCAACTTTCCCAGGGTTCTTGTTTCTCTTTTCTCTGGCCCTTCTGCCCTGCCCTGACATTCAGAAAACCAGGCAGGAAGCAAAAATTATATATCTGGTAGCCTAAGACAACCTCCCAGTGGACCTATGCACTGCCAGGGTTTAGAGCAGCTTGAAGAGGTATCACCCTCACTGCTACAATGGCTTGAGATCCTGGCACTGACCTTTTCCTTCCCATAAAGGAAGCCTTTCCACCCCTGCAGTCCCCATGCAGATTCACTCTTAATTATGCTCCATGTGGCTCTGTTTCCTACAAGTTCTAATCTATGTAAACTATATCCATGAGTACCCTTGTCATCTGGAGTCAATCAGGAGTAATGGCAGGAGACCAGAATAGTGAGGAATTCCCCCTGTGCCCCTCCTGAAGGGTTGCCTTCTAGGGATGTCTGAGTTCCAGCGATCTTGGCTATAGTCAAATGAAGCTCCCAAAAGCCCTGAACGTCCTGGGGCTCCAGGAGCCACTCAGTCTTGCCACTGCCTCAGACTGCGGGATGGTGCTGGGGCCCACTGTTGCTAGCCTCCAGTACTTAGTTTGCCTACAGCATACCTTTAAAAATGATCCTTTTAATAAAAATCTCCTAAAATTATCCTGATGTAATCCTGCCATCTGTTTCCTCCTGCAGCCATGACTGACATACCCAACCTGCTCCGTATCTGGCAAAGGGGCTATACACTCCTTTGATCCTACAAAGAAGTTCACCTTTTTTTTTTTTTTTTTTGAGGACCATTTTTAAGCCCTCTGTGAATACTCAGAGTTTCAAATTTTGATGTTGCTTAGAGGTTGTAGGTCAAATTATAAACCATACTGGTTCGGGGCCCTAGTCTGAATCACCCAAAATCTATCTAGAGGACCTTTGAAAATGACGGACCAAAGCTTTCCTCAATCTGTTCTCAGAGGTATCATCACCTCCCCCCTTTCTGGGATATTTTGCTGGAGACTATCCTCTGTGCTTTTATAGGTTTCAATACAATTGTAACAGTTTTATGTTTCACTGTTAAGAGTTGAATAAAACTTTACTCATAAAAAGTAAATCATTGCAAATCCCTAGACAAATGGAATGGTCTCGGCATCATAATATTAATTTATACGGCATATGCGGCATAACTTCCATCTGCAGAGCACCTCAAATTAATATGACTTACAGGGTTAAAGAGTAGTTGGGGCAGGCTGAGAAGGAGTTAGTCCACAAGACAAATGTACCAAATGGATATCGATAAGCTAACACAGGGATCACTTCGCCACTCTACTGGGTGCCAGACAACTCGGAGGTGAAACACCACAGCTGTTAACTGCTAGAGCAAAAAGTCTCAATTTAAGAAAGAGAATAAAGAAAAATGGCCTGCCGACAAGTACTGCACAAGGGGAGTTTAGAAGGCACAGTACAATGAATACAATTAGAATCACTTGGGAGAGCCGTGGAGTGCCGTGGAGTTCCATCCCCTGCCATGTGGCCTTGTTCCCTAACTACACTATTACTTAAGGCGAGGTATTGGTGTTATTTTTTATATGCTGTCTCCCCCACTGCACACACACACATTCATGGGACACATACACAGAAAACACAGTGTTCAAGAGTGCCTACCAACCATTCACTCAACAAATGTGTCCTATGTTCCTGGCACTGTCTGAGCCCTGAGAAGTGACAGTGAGTAAAAAAGTCCTTGGTCTCATGAAGCTTATATGCCGGTTATCTATGTGGTTGGATGGAGTGGGGGAAACGGACAGTAAGTAACAAATACATAAAATGTCATGTAGTATGAAAGTGTTAAGGGGAAAAAATATGACCCAACTGAGAGTGATAGAGGATGCTGTTTTAGAAAGTTTGGACAAGGAAGCCAATAGCTAGGAAAGACAGACAAATCAGATAAGGTCCTCTTATCTAGGCAAGTATTCACATTTTTTAAAAAGTGATGCACAGTGCTTGGATGACCACAAACAGACCAGACTTCGGCCTTTCCTAAAATGACTCCTGCGGCTGAAGGCAGCTCAGTACCTACGGTGTCCTGGAGAAAACAATGCATTGCCAGCACCATCCCCCACGAGCCCGATTTTATACACTCTTTTGATCCTGAGATGCAATGACAGATAAAGCTCTGTAGGAAAGGATCAAGAGGAAGGTAAGTGACAGGTACCAAGTGAGTCCCACAGGCTATAAACCTGTCACAAGGAAAATAAGGATGATAAGAGTTTTATATCTGCAAAGCTCTAGCCTCCAAGGAAATCATGGGTCTCTTTCCAGATTACCTACTGAAGTAATTAAACATTAAGACATCCCTTAGTGGTACAGGGAAACTCTCCTTGGCTTCATTTCATAGATGGTAAAACTGAGGCCCTGAGACATGCTTTAATTACCCTATCTAAGGTTAACTATGACTAGCAGAGGCAAAACATAGGGTTGGGGCAATTGAGTACATTATTAAAAGGGACACATACAACCCAGACTAGTACAGGGAAAATAGGAAACTTCTGCCTGAATTGTATAAAGTGACTACATTTACCTAATAATTGTTTCCCTCTTCCCTTCACCATGCTTATAAGGTCTTGCCAGAGATCATTAATGAGGTTTGAGAGATGGTCTGTCATGGTTGAAAGAACACAGGCCATTCATGAATACACATTTTATAAGAACAAAGAAACAAAAAACGAACAAGCCACTCCTTTACCTGAGGCAAAAATCAAACAAACACCTATGTAGACAGTCAAACAGACCTGTCCTGAATGTTGACCCAGTGGCTCACTGGCAAGTCCTCAGCTTTTCTAAACCCCAGTGTCATGCTCTGAAAAACAGACATAATAGTATAGATGCCCTGTCGTTAGTCCTCAGAATTACGGCACGTGGGAAGAACACCATGGCAGACTGCAGTCAGGCTCGCCAATGTGCAGTTCTTTTCCTTTCTGCACACGTGGAAGATCATGAAATTAACCACCTTGAAGTTTTCAAAACCACACAGTAACTCAGGATGAGTTAGCAAAAAGTTTCAGTGACATTCTCCAACTTTCACCTTTCCCCTTTGCGGAGAGTTTGGGAGCCATGCATCTCAATGGGAGGACCAAAATTACTGAAGCAGGATGGATGGATGGGTAGGTGGACAGATTGGGACAGCTTCTTGGATAGTTGCAGGAAACCACAATGGATTTTGCAGAAGCAAAAAATAAACTCTTGTTGTTAAACCACTGAGATATTGGGGTTTTTACTACAGCATGGTTTAATCCAACATGATTTATACACATGCAATCTCCACCTTTCTTGCATAGCTAGGAACAGCTATGACCTCAGATCCTGCAGGACATGAATAGTAGGAGGAAACCAAGCATTGGTCTACTGGCCTTTTGAACTTTTAATGTGAGCCGAAGGGCTGGACACGAAGACCTGGGAATGGGGAAATAAGCCATGGTCTACCACTAGAATTCAGAATGCTCGGTTCATGTTCAGGCATCACTGTATAAACCTGCCTAGCCTGTCTCTGGGAGGGAGCTTACCCTAATCCATGAAACTCTCCCCTAGATCATCCAGTCCTCTGTGCATTTTTTCCCCAGGAGCCACTAAAGCCCAGAACAAATCCCCTTATGTGAGGATTTTACAGTAGCCCTTCCCCTGCCTGTGAGTAATAGGAGTTGTCTGTTATCTCTAGCTAGAAAATTAAAGTTTTACTTGGCCACAGCCAAAAGGTAATACAATTCTATAACCTTCTGGTTTCATCTGTTTATTACTTACTGTTTGGGGAGAAGACAATAAATAAAATATCTGTGCATGTAATATCCCCTTTTCCCTCCAGGGACTCATATAGGTTCCAAATTTTTAAATAACCTCAGTGTGAAGCAATGTTTGTAAACAGTCCACCAGCTTCTTTATGGCTCTCTCATTAACCTTTTCAACCTCCCAATTCCTGTTTCTTGGGTCTGATAACTTCTATTTAATAATCTTAGTACAAACTATTGCATAGACTAAAATAACAGAATGGGCATGTCCTCACACATACTCAAACCGTGCACCAGCCCCTGTGTAATTACAGGACAGACTATAAAAAACATCAAGAGGGGGCCATAAGATAAAGAGGAGGCTATATACGGATGATACCAGAAGTCACAGAAAAACTGATCTTGGTCATACTACCTAGCAGGTGGTTCCCCACCCAAGGCCTCTACATTCACTCCCTCCCAGCTGTCTTCAGTAGAAAATGCAGGAGCCAACAACTGTGCTAAGGACCACCAAAAAGCAGGGCAATGAGAATCTCACAGCCCTGCAAGTTTCTCATCTTCAGAGTTGCCCTGGAAAGAGGATCCTGAGTATATGGGGCAGGGAGGGGGGGATTACTATTTACTCTAAGTATAGCTTGCTACCGATCATCCTCACCTCTCCTCACCTGCTGTTCTGGCTTGGGCTTGACACATCACTTCTATAATATAAGCTAGAAGGACACTGGGCCTCAGGCATTTTCATTTCGTAAAGACTCTTAACGACTCGTTAAGATTCCAGGAAAACAGTCACCCTGATGTGGTTCTTTCCAATGTCATCTGCCCAGTCTTGATCTCCTGGTCCTTCTGCCTCCTTGCTGTTTCCATCAAAAACAGAAGAGGATTCCATAACCTCAAGTCTTTTACAACTTGATAAAACACCTTCATAATAATGCATTCATTCTCCTAGGTAATTTTAAGCCTCTTATCTTTAATTGTAGAATTAAGGATTTTATCTCCCGTAAAAGGAATTTATCACATCAACATGTACAGGGTAGAGGTGGAAGGGAGCTTCCTAGGGCTCCTACAAATCACGCTAAGTCTTGGGGGACCCAGAGCCAACACTGCTTTAGGAACATGAGGGACGGAGGTCAGAGGAGACGGCCTGAGTCAGAGAGAAGCGTAAGTGTTCTGCTTCCTTGCTCCCTTGACTATCCTCAGGTGCACAGACCTGTGCTGCTTCCTAACAAGCTCTTTTCTGCAGTGGTTGTAAGGGAAAAAATCCTGGAGTTGCTGGTTTCTGGCACTGCGGTCCCTGGTCCTGGAACAAGAGGATCTGAGCTCCCTCCCCACTTCCTTGATCTTCCAGGACCCTCTCTCATCCTAATTACCCTGGGACTACACAGCCCAGTCCTTCTGCCCCTCCATCTCCCCTCCCCAGAGCCACCCTCATTGCCCTGTTTGTGCCCCTTCACCAAATGCCCCGCACAGCCACCACTTTCCCTGTAGAAAGATTGTCCACTCCCTCAAAGCACACAGTTCTCTGCCTTGAGGTCTTTACAAGTGGGATACCTGGAAATGCGGGAGGAGGGAAAGAGCTGGAAACTTCCCATTGCTCAACAAGTATCAGCTCCAGAGATAGGAGAGCCTAGGTGATCAAAGAGGACGCTTCAGTCATGGGAGAGGTAGAGCCAACAGAAATACAGAACCTGATCTAGGATATTTACCACTTTCCCTTCATATGCAAGTGTGTCTGTGAGAGAGAGGGAGAGAACATGAGGGTGTTGAGGGAAAATTGACATCTTTGACAATAATTATAGTTACCAAGAAACTTTAAAAGTGAGAAAAAGAACTGAAACTTTGGCTAGCTAAAAGTAATACTAATTACAGCCTTTATGCAAATTAACTCTAATTATCATGCAACACAATAATAATATGTCTATCACTATAATGTGTCAGATTAACTTTCTTGTAAATTTTCCATAACAATTCTGAGCTTTCTTCATGTGCAAGAATTGTGCAAGTTAAAACTATAAATTAGCAGGACTACCTTGTCTTTTCAAGTCCTGTGCCCACATTTCTACATGCTTATCTTTTTCCTTATCTTTAAATCTTTATGCATTTAGGAGAGAATTCATCTACTACACATGCTGCAAGTACTTTTTCCAGTTTTGAACTTGTCCTTTAATTTTGATGGTGTATTAGACAATACAGAAGAAACTGGTCTGACTGGGTCCTTCATAATCACTTCATGAGCTCACTTTCCATGAAGCATTCTCTCCTGCTCACAATTTTTTTTTAAATATAGAAAAAGTACCCATTATATCCATTTGCTGAAGCCTGAAATTCCTTTGAACAAGAAATAATCTTTCATTCCACAATCAGAGATAAAAGGTTTACAAATGCACAGAGCCTTAGAGATAATACATTAATGTGTTTCAGGTAAATGTGTGTGATGGTAACAGTCTTGCCTGTTTATGGGAGGGGGCTTCACTTAGAAAGCAATAGAGAATTTGGTGCCAGAATGGGAGAGGGAGGCTGCAGGGAGCAGTTCAGAGTCCAAGACTGACCACCTCCTAGAACCTTCCCTGACCTCCACATCAAGTTAGATAGCTCTAGCCTGTGGTCCTACAGCACCTATGTATATCTCTGTTGTATCCCATGGATCTCACAGCAATACAATTGTTCACTTCCGTCTTGCCCTCTTTGCTATAAGGTGCTTGGAGGGCAGGGACTACACTGACTAGTTGGCCATCATATCCACAGCACCATGCCTTATACATTTTCAATAAATATTCATTGAATGCCTGAGTAAAGGAATACATCAATAAACCAATATTAGTATTTTCCTCAGGGCTTATGTGACCAGGTCACTACTTCCGTCACAGAAAGATAGAATAGGACTGGATATTAAAGAGGATTGAGTCCCTACAGGATGACCACCACCTTTCCAGGATTTAGTCCCAAAAGGCCCCAGAAATAAATTCCACTCAAAGACCATACCTCCCCCCACAGAATTCAGATTCCAATGTATCAAGATGAATGGGAGGAATGCCTCCCTCCCCTCATTCTCCAAGAGTAACAGAGCTTCCCTGATCAGCTGAGATCTTCTAGTGCCTCTGCTAAATCCTGAGGAAGGGACAACTGGGTTTTTAGGAGTTGCCCAGAAGAGAAGTCCTCACCCAGCAGGGCACTTTGTCCAAGCCAGAGCTCCTTTAGTATTCTCCTGAGTATTTTATTATTAATCTGGCTTCAACCTCTTTACCTTCTTGGAATTTGCTGAGCTTTTGATCCTCCATTAGCTGACCTCAGATAACACCACATCTTGATCTCTGTACCCATGACCATCTGCAATGAATCTCAGAGCTCTATCTAGACAGCACAGGCTTTGCCCAGCACACCATCAGGGCTGACCTCTCCTCTGGCCTTCCTGGCAAGTTCAGCCTGACTGACCCTGGCTTCTGCCTCCGTTCTGGTATCTTGTGCAGACAGGCACTTCCCTATCCCCTGCCCACTCTCTGTAAATACATTCAGTCCTGACCATATACCCTTGCCTGCCCGTGCCTGAACCTGCTCTGGACAATGTCAGCTCTTCCTGGCAAGGTCTATGCATGTGCATCACATATTAGGGGGTTATATGCTGCGCTAGTGTCTTCTTGCATCCAATACTGTGTGAGTATTCCCACCTGCTTACCTCTGTTTTCAAAGTCCTGCTGCCCAAGTGCTTTAACCCAGGCTTCTAAACTCCTATCGTCCTAGCATTGGCTTCGATTCCTCCTCCTGGTTACTCAGTGATCATTCTTCTGGGAACCATGCAGGCTGCCTCTCAGAATTCAGGACTGATCCCTGCTCTGTTGTTGGTAACCACAGGCACCTTCAGATGGTGCCTGAGCACCCTCCCCACTGCACACTCTCTTCTCCAGTTCCAGTGGGCACCCTCCCAGCACTGTCACCTGGCTCATCACTGTCCAGCCCTGAGAAGGGGATATAAGTACCACCTCCACCTGTGCCACATAACATAAAATCCGATCTCTTTTGAGAAGCTCATCAGCAAAGCAGCAGAGAAGCTCATCAGCAAAGCTTCCCATCCTGAGGAGAAGCTTCCGAGTGAGACAAGCTGAGTAAATGATGGACAGGGCTCTAGTAGGAACAACCTATCCCTCAATATTCCAAAACAAATTTTCTAGGTAACGATGACTGAGGAACATCTAGTTGACTGTGCAACAAGGGGTTTAGAAGTGAAGAGATCAGCTGCTGGTATTAGTCAGTCTTTCTAATGAGCTGACTCAGATGGTTGATCCAGCTTCTAGCTACACAACCAAGAGCAGGAGGAAATGAGCCTCCAGGCCATCCAGATATGTTTTCCCTCTGGCCCCTTCATGCCTGGCTTACCATCAGCCCCCACCCCCAGCCTGAGTCCCTAGTACTGCCCACACAAGCCTATTCTCAGCTCTTACACAGACATCCACAGCCTACTTCCTCCCTGGGCCCCAACAAGATGAAAGGTTCACAAGTGCACAGAGCCTTAAAGATAACACATTGGTGTTTCATGAAAAAGTATGTAATGACAGAGTCTTTTCCTATGTTTGTGGGAAAGAATTTTATCTAGAAATCCCTGGAGAGTTCCATGCTAGCATGGGTGAGGGAGTGAAGCCACCAAAAGGAGCACTTGAGCTGCTCTAGACTTGATAGTTTTTCTCATTGCAGGGACCATGTCCCAGTTTATGTCGCTTTCTCAATATCCTGCTTACCTACAACCAAAATTCGCCCATCTTCTGTTTCATTCTCCTAGGACCCTTCTCTCTAATAGAACTACAGAGCCATAGAGTTTTAGGTGTACATGATCTAACCATAACACGGGACCATAAAGATCTCTAGCCCACTGCAGGAAAATCAGAGAACAGTTTTATGAAAGGTGGGATTTTGGGTCTTTGGGTCCCCTCCTTTATTGACAGGTCCCATTTCTTCTCTATAGCACCCTGTCCCCTATCTTTCTAAACCATCAGCTGTTTGATCTTAGGCAACTGTCTAAATCTTTTTATGCCTTTGTTTTTTCATTCAGAAAAATGAGATTATATTGTACCTTTTTCAAAGAATTGTCCAAAGGATTGGAGATAATCCTATGTGAATCACTTAACATCGTGAGTGGGGCACTCCGTAAATGTTAGGTCTTACTCTTTAAGCCTTTATATCTTCTAGTTATTCTTTAAGAAAACCAACCCAAACCAATCTATTAAATAGTATTTAAGGGCAATGTATTTTGCCAGGTAATTTAACTTTCCCAGGTAATATAACTACATTGAGCCTGCAAGTATGTTTTCCTCCAATGAGAGATGTACCTGGAGAATCCCAAGCTTCCTGGCAGATGGAAAAGGGAAGCACTTCAGGGGAAGTGGTATTCATAGATCCCTGATATCAAGCAAAGTAGGTAGATGCCTATTGCCATAACATGTAGAGAAGACTTGGGTTTGTTATCTGAATTCCTTAAAGCCCAAATGGAAAAGGACAAGGACTTATTTTCACACAACCATTAGAAAAGGAGGTTATGATAGATCATTTTATTTCTCCTGCTCCTGCCACAGTCTTTCTTTTTATTTTGCTTAAGAGTTAGAGCATGACATGACTAATTTAATTTAAATACCTAAACTCTTAGGCTATTTAACAACTATCACAATGTTTATTTTTATACTTTTATAGATTTTTTTTTCTATGTCCAAATCAATTCCACTATTCTGCTAAACACTGACATCAGTTTTGGCAGACATTTATTACAAAGGTGTTTCTAGCTTTTCCACAGGCTGATATTTTTCCGAGTTTATTTAAATTCTACACAAACACCAAAAATTCTCCTAAGGCGAGCTCCCCATCCTGAACTGCCTTCCAGTTTTGATTAGCAGGGCTATTTCCTAATGGAAAGCCAAAGGTGTAACATGTTTCCTTCCCTGCTTTTTATCAAATGCTCCTTTGGAGGAGTGTTCATTGCCTGTTAATTGTCCGAGTTTATTTCCTTCATTGGTCTTATTAAAGCAGAGCTGGCAGAGGGGGCGACAGGGAATGTAGCTGTACCTCAGCAGCCTTCAAAGTCCTCTTTAATCTTACAATCGCCTTCATCCATCAGCCAGCCTCTCTTTTTCCTTGCCTCCGTTTTTTCCTGGTTATTCAGAAAAGCCTTCCTCATTCTCATTTGCTCACATTAATTCACCCTGCTCTTTGGCTGCCCTAACTTGTGTTGCATATTCTCATTTGATTCCCTCCTGTTCCTTTCCTTTCCAAGTCAGATTTTTCTTTGCTCATAGATTTTTAAGCCACCCTTTGTAAATCCACTTTGCAAAGAGCAAGCAATCTCCAATCTTCTTTTCCAGAGCAATTGTAATCCACTATGCTTTAATTATAGTGTCTATTCAGATGTTCAAAATTCCATCCAGTTATAGATTTTAATACTTCTTCCCTCTGAACCATATTTATTAGATTGATTAATCCCCCAAATGTGCTTTTTTGAAGTTTAATACCCTCGGTCTTTGAAGCCACTGCTTACTTAAAGAATTCAAGAAGATCATGATTACTGGTAACAAGGCAGCTGCCGTGGGTTTAACTACATAACGCAGCTCCTGCTATTCCCAGTTAGTTCTAGTGCTGTTCCACTCTCAGCTTGAGCTGCCAGCATCTTAATCAAAACCCTGTCCTCTCCCTGTCCTGGGATATACTGTGACGGATGTGGTTTTGCCTATAACCCATGGAGGATCTGCATACAAGAAGTTCCATGGAAAGCTAAACAAATCAACTAAGGATTGGCTTCTTTTTCTACTATTGTTCACCCTCATCTTAGATGATCCATAGTAAGTTAGAGCAACTCACATTTATCTGGACCTTCATTTTCATGCAAGCGAAATGAAGAAAGAGGGCTAGATGGTTTTCAAGATACCTTCTAACTTTTGTAAATGCCGGGCTTCTATGATTCTAACTTGTTCTTGCAAATTGTGAAGTTCTATTTCTGGTATATTAATCTGAACTATGAAACACTTTATTATTTAAAAATAAATATTTTATTTTAGATATGTTGAGTAATTAAATCTATCTTATCTTTTTTAACAGCTTTATTAAGGTAAAATTCACATATGCACATATTTAAAGTGTGCAATCTGATAAGCTTTGCCATCTGTATATTCTCATTACACCATCACCACAATCAAGATAACGTTAATATCCATCGCCCCCACTTTGGGATTAGTTGAGTATCCCTTATGATTCCATATTATCTACCTTGTTGGATTTTTAGCTAGAATTCTTTGTAGTTTTGTTTCAGGAGTAGCTCTAACGTTTATATAATATATACGTCTTTAACCAATCTACCCTCAAATGATATTGTACCACTTCATATATAGTTCAAGAACCTAGCAACCAAAAATTTCATTTTTTCTCTCTTAACATTTGTGATACTGTTGTCACACATTTTTAATTATTTATTCTATTAAAGTATAGTTGACACAAGCTTTTACATTAATTTCAGTTAAATGACTAGTGATTCGACAAGTCTATACCTTATGCTATGCCCACCACAAGTGCAGCACCACACAATGGCTATTACAATACCACCGACCATACATTTTGCTTCTCTCTGTTATAAACTCCAACATAGCTACTATTTTTGCTTTCAATGATCATTTTCTTTTAAAGAAGTTAAAATAATTGTTTAAAGTCTTATATTTACCCACATGGTTACCATGTCCAATGCTCTTTATTCCTTTGTATAGATTCATATCTCCATTGTATCATTTTCCTTCTGTCTAGAGGACACTTTTTCTATAGTAAGAATATGTTGGTACCAAGTTTTTTCAGTTTTTATACATCTGAAAAAATCTCTCTTTTTAAAAACTTTTTAACATTAGCTGTTGAAACATATTTTCACTGGGTATAAAATTCTAAGTTAACAGTTACTGTTCTATCAGTACTTTAAATACTGACTCACTCTCTTCCCTTGTATTGCTTCTGAGGAGAAATCTGTTGTCATCCTTAACTCTGTTCCTCTATACATAATGTATCCCTTTTTCTCTGGCTGTTTGCAGGGTTTTTCCCTTTATCACCAAATGTTACACAGTTAGATTATGATGTGCTCCTGTGGTTTTCTTCTGTGTCTTGGGCATTGGTGAGCCTTGAAGTTATGGATCTACAGTTTTCATCAAATTTGGATACTGTTTGGTCACTATGCCTTCAAATTCTTTTTCTGCTCTGCTCTCCTCACTTTGAGGATGCCAATTACATGCTTCTCAGGCCACTGAAGTACACCACAGTTAACTGAGACTCTGTTCATTAACGTCCCCAGGCTTTTATCTCTGTGTTTCATTCTTGGTAGTTTCTACTATGTTTCATGTTCAATATCCTTTTCTTCTGCATTGTCTAATCTGCCATTAATCCTACCTAGTGTATTTTTCATCTCAAAAATTATAGTTTTTATCTCTAGAAGGTTTTTTTTTAAATATATTTCCCACAATACGATCTTTAATATGCTCCATCTTCTCTCTAGCTTCTTGAGCATATGAAATGTCTTTGTCTAATAATTTTGTCATCTCTGCCATTTCTGGGTTGGTAGTGATTGATTTTTCTCCTGATTATAGATCATATATTTTCTTACTTCTTTGCATGCCTGGTAATTTTTTACGGGATGCCAGACATTGTGAATTTTATCTTGTTGGGTGCTGGATATTTTTGTACTATTATTAATAATCTTGAGTTTTGTTCTGCTTCACCATTAATTTACTTGGAAGCAGTTTCATCCTTTTTTGGCCATTCTTTTAAACTTTGCTAGGCAGGATCAGAGCAGTGCTTTGTCTAGGACTAATTTCAAATCCACTGCTGGAGCAGGACTCTTCTGATTACTCTACCCAAATGGACTCTACCCTTCCAATCCTCTCAAGTTATTCCATCCCCAGCTTTGGGGAGTTTCCTTATAAGCACACACTGATCATTACCCAGCTGCAGACTCAAAGGAGACTGTCTGCTCTCTAGGCAGCTCTCTCCTGCAAGCATCTGTCCTGCAAAGTCCAGCCACATTGGCCTCCCCAGAGTATCAACTCTGTCTGCTCAAACCAAGGAGACACCTCCCCCCGCCCCCGCCTGCCAAGGTTTTTCTGCATTTCCTCTCCCTATGCCATGGCCTGGAAAGTCTCTCTTGGTAACACTGGGTTAATTAGAGGACTCACATCATTTGTTTTCTCTCTCTCAGGTATCACTATCCCTTTTCTTTGACACCTAACGTCTTGCAAGCCATTGTTTCATGCTACTTGTCCAGCTGTGTAGCTGTTTCACGCAAGTAGGTAAATCCAGCCTCTGTCACTCCGCCTTGGCCAGAAGCAGAAGTGATCCACCTGCACTGGAACTGCTACAGAACTCTCATTTGGATGAGCATTCCCCTAAGTATTTCATGACTATTTGCCAGAGACTGCCCATTTGTCTTCCAGTACTACAGTTTCAAGTCATTCTCAACAACCTTTCTTTTTTTTTTTTTTTAAAGATTTTATTTATTTATTTGACAGAGATAGAGACAGCCAGCGAGAGACGGAACACAAGCAGGGGAAGTGGGAGAGGAAGAAGCAGGCTCACAGCGGAGGAGCCTGATGTGGGGTTCGATCCCATAACGCCGGGATCACGCCCTGAGCCGAAGGCAGACGCCCAACCGCTGTGCCACCCAGGCGCCCCTCAACAACCTTTCTTAGCTCTGCACCTAAATATATATTTACTGCTTCACTAATTTTTTCTTCAATAAACAGTTTCATGAAAGCATCATGAATGCTTACTACTTTTTTTTCTACATTGGTTTCTACTATTCGTAAATCACATTATTACAGAAGTCTTAGTAGAGGCAAGCTCATTGGTGCTGGCTTAGTTTGTTTAAGAACCAGAGACAAAGGTTCAAACATTTTGGTGGCCTCATTCTAAGTCCATTTTACATGTTTCATATGGACATATTTAGTGATGACTTTCAAGGACAGGGGAAGGTTTTCTCCTGGGGGGAAAAAAGTGTCTTTGTGCATAAGAAAGAAACCCCCCTTCCAATTATTCACTGTTTCCAAAGTATAAACTGGCCCTGATTTCCCAAAAATGCCACAACTAGACTGTAATGATTTGTGCAAAATCGGTTCTTCTTTAACTCCCTTCTGTTCATTGCGTATTCTCCTATTCTAGCTAATAGTTAATGGATGAATGTAGTACACACATACACCCCCCCCATCTCGTGCTCTGTTCATGACAATACAGACTATTTCTTAACACATTTTTTCATGTACTATAATTAAAAAAAAAAAAAACACCTAATGCTACAAAATAAATAAATGATACCAGAACTGATATCCTGGGAGAACCCATTCAACTGAAAGCCTGTTAATAGACAGTTAAGTGCCCTGTGCCCTAGGGAAGAAAGGTGCTATAAAAACCTATAACATTGTTGCCACAGTGAGACTAGCTCTATAGTATACAAAAGAGCCAGAGACATTTCCTTTAATCTAGTTCCTGTGATTTCACCATGTCACCTTGATTTTACATCAGGTGACAGCATAAAAAGTTTTCCGTCCCAACTCCTGTCTACCCAGTGGGCCTATGCTCCATGCTGATACACACAGTTTTCTGTTCTCCTGGCAGCAGGGCAGCATTCAAACACTATGGATGAGATTGGCAGCCTATCAGGAGCCTGAGGGCGCAGGCTCATCATCCAGGAACAGAGGGAACCAAGCTGCAGGCTTGTTCTGATGCTCAGCACATGCTCCCTGTGTGTGGTCAGGGCAATTAGGATCAGTCAGAGCCTTTCTGAGCTCAGTTGCCTACAGTCATAGAAGGGTCACTGGTCCACTGAAGGCCCATTTCTCCCAGACCCTCCTTCACAGGCCTACCAGACAAGCAAACAAGGAATTGTTGGACCATGCATTTTCTCAAAAGCCATTTTCTGCCTGCAAGGTTAGACCTCACAAACTAACACAGCCAATCATATGGAAGAGGCCTTCCAGGCAATGTTTTCATGGGTGAGTGACCAATGTAGTCTCCTTCCTAACCCCGGAAAGGGGCACAGGGTGTTGAAGAAATGCCAATGACCTTCTAAAATGAAACAACCTTATTTGGTTCTTCACTAACAAATTTTCTCCACTCAAAGAAACAAGACTTACAATTGAGTAACTTTTGATATTTGCTTATTTAACAAATACGTATCAGGCCCCTGTTCTGCAGCAGACACAGTGCTAGGAGGTGGACGTGTGGAAATGAGCAAGGCAGACGTAGCCCAGCCATCACAGGGCTCACTGTTTGTTAAAGAGATCAGACCAGAAAAAGCACTTGCAACAATGACAAGAGAAGCCCAAGATGTAAACACACATAAGAGGAGCACTGTATGTGGGCTCTGAAACCTTAGGGAAAACATCCCCGTGGAAGTCATGACTAAGTTGAAATCTGCCATTGAGGGAAAACACAGGCTAAAAGCAGTGGAGGGGGAGAGACAGAAGAGTGTTTCAGGCAGAGGGACCATCACGAAATAAGGAAGATCTTTGTGAGTGGTTTCTCAAGACTGGAGTCCAGTGTGGGCTTCAAGTGGGGGGAGGATATAATGAGGGGGAGACATGGGGTGGCAGCAGGGGCCCAATCCAAGGCTTTGGGACTTTAACACGCACGGTGTTTGAATTTTAACCTGGTGGCAGCAGGGTACCACTGAAAGGTTTCAAGCAAGTTCCATCCAACAGGATGAGAGTCACACTGTAGAAAGACCACTCAAGTTGGAAGAGTGTGGGGCACAGGAATTAAGGTGGAGATGAGAAAAGTAATTAGGAAACTGTTGTCACCTAAACAAGGAATGACCCTGACCTGAAAATAGTTAGTGGCACTGGCATTTCAGAAAAGTAGATACATTCAGAAATCCATATGAGGTAGACTCAACAAAAGTACACGAGGAAGAGGTGGGAGCCAAGCAAGATGCTTCTACAAAGGGGATATTGGTACCATCTGATGAGAGGAAACATAAGAGACAGAGGTCCATAGTGCACACTAAGTTTTTCTTTCATCAGTTTGGTTCAGGTGCCTGTGGGAAGTGAGGGAGGTGGAGAGGTCAGATGGTCCCCAACACCCCTGTTCCCATCCTCACTTGTGAGACGAGGGTGACAGGATACTGAAAAGCAGAGAGGCTGAGGCATGACATGAAAAGAAGATATTCCTCAAGGACTCAAAGGAAGTTCATGGTTGGGTCCCCAAGTTTTGGTCCAAGGCTCCAACCTTCTGAACTTGTGCTCCAGCCTTCTGAACTTGTATCCTTATCAAAGGGAATTTCTGATTTTACATTAAATGCCACATAGTAGTTTGGAGTAGATCCAGAGGCCCCAGAGCTAGAGACATATTTTAAATAAGTCAAAATAGATGAATAAATGAGAGGAAACTGAAACCAGCTTGCTACCTTCAGGCTTGATATATGCCAACAATTGCCTTGCTTAGGACAATGGGGACAGCTGAAGGCTGTATTTGGCCCACCTGCCCCTTCCCTCTGTCTCTTGCGCCTCCTGCTGAGGACACAGAGGATCCTGGTCCTGTTATCACTGTTCTCATCCTCAGATGTAACTGTTCTCCTCAGAACCTTCTCCTGTTTCTCCTGCCACCTCTATGCCACACATATTAGAAGAAATGCACTTTCTTAAAAACCCAAAACTGTGCCATGGCTACTTCAAGCCCCCAGTACTGGCTTCAGGCTGCAAACAGATCCCTAGGCCACCATGACCACCCTCTGTCCTATAAATCTGTAAACGAATAATTGGGCTGTGACTTTGCTGGGGAACTCTCATAGCACACAGGCACATCAGACTACAGAATCGATGCTCTTTCCCATAGAGCTGGAAATGTAAATAGAGTGAGAAAAACGACTCTGCCATGAAATGCTCCACAGGGCTCCTAAGGACCTAATTATGAATGGACATTAAATATTTAATCTCATCTTTAACCCTCGAGGCTGAGGTCCAGAGTGGTCCTGACTTACTCCACTGGCCAAACTCCACAGGATTTTCCATCAGTATTTCTCCCATGGATAGTTTAGCCTCACTATCAAAATGTACCCTCTTTTCTCTTCACTTATAAAAACAGACTTACTCCTTCCCCTACCCCCACCTTCTTGCAGCTCCTCCTTCTTCCCAGTGAATCTTTCTCAGCCTAAAAATCAGTGGTTTTATATTAGCTCCATTTTTATCTAATAGTAACAATGATGATGACAACAGCTGGCATCTACTGGATGCCCACCATGGAGCAGGCCCCAGTAGATGCTTTAGAAACCCTACATACATTCTTTCTTGTAATCTGCAGAAAACCCTATGAGGCAAGTTTTATTATTCCAATTTCATAGATAGAAAACTGCAGCTCAGCCAGAATAACTGGCCCAAGTTATATCGTGTATAATTGGCAAAGTGGATTCAAACCCAGATCTGACTTCACAGTCCATGCTCATCTACCATATGATAAAAATAATACTAAAAACTCACTCTAGAACTCAACGAAATCCTAAGACCCCTTTTAAGCATCCATGATCCTGGCTTAACTTCAGTTCTCCCCAAGATCCTATAAGGAGATGTGCACTACAACGCAAACAAGGCCATTTCCAAAGTAAAGAGAAGAGGAAGAAAGTATGTCTAATACCTTGTAGGTGCCAGACGCCCTGAAGTATTTTCTATCCCCCTGAATCTTTACAACCACGTGGATAGATATCATTACGTCAGTTTTTCCAGAAAGTGAGGAATCTTAGATAACTTGTACCTATCATCACAGACCGGATGAACTGTGGCACAAAATTGATCGGCATCACTCTCACTGCCAAGCCCAAGAATGTTCTAATCCCAACTATTACCACACACAGAGAGCAGAGACACTCCCTCTTCATTAATTTCAATAGGATGCCGGACGTGACAGTCAGCAATGTCTTCTGTCCTTCTGAGGTTGTGCAAACGAAACCTTGATTTCTGACTTTGTCCTTCATTTGAGGCACATGTTTCACAAGGGCCTGCAGGGATGTCTGTCCAGAAGTAAAGATAAATCTCAGAGTGTCACTTCCAACATGGCCCAGTAAACACCATACTCCTATGATATGAAACTTCCCACAGATAACAATAAACTCTGGACAAATTCCAGAAAGGAAATAAAAAATAATCTGAAGACTGAAGAGTGAAAAACCAAAGCAGACAGATTCTGGAGGGGTGTCAAGACTTTGAAGAAGGAAATTTGCATGGAATGAGTTACCCATTCTTTCAAGTTTAAGAAAGAGATAGAATTTTACAGGGTGGTTTAACCTAAAATAGTCAAAACAGGAAACCATAATCTTTCTGGCCTGAAGAACTGTAAGATGGAGTTTGACATATTTACAGTCACTGGAAAGAAAATCACAGAAACAAAAGAGAATTAGATAGATGGTCCCCCAAATTCTGTGCATAAACTCTACCCTGCCCAAACCTCTGGCTCACCCATTAATTACACAGTACCAGATGGACTCAAAAGCAGTTCAACTTAAGATAAAAGAACTACACTTGGCTATTGGCCAACAGACAGGATGTGCAGTTTAAACCTAACCAAAGTAATTGTCTGGTGAAACAAAATGTCTATAGTCTTCAAAGATATACAACTGAATCTGGAGTGTCCACAATAAAACCAACAGTGTTGAGGGTAAAATTGAAAATATTTGACATTTTAAACAGGTCAGACAGGGAAAGACAAATACTATATGATTTCAATTATATACTGAATCTAAAAAAACGGAACAAAACAAAAAGCAGAAACAGACCCATAAATACAAGGAACAAACTGATGGTTGTCTGAAGGGAAAGGGTGGGGGATGGACAAAATGGTTGAAGGGGAGTGGGAGATACAGGCTTCCAGTTATGGAAGGAATAAGTCACAGGAATAAAAGGCACAGCATAGGGAATACAGTCAATGATATTGTAATAGTGATGTATCAGAACAGATAGTAGCTATACTTGTGGTGAGCATAGTATAACATATAAAGTTGTGGAATCACTATGTTGTACACCTAAAACTAATGTTAACATTGTGTGTCAACTGTATTTCAATAAAAGAAAACTATCTGACATTCTAAGAACAATGAAAAGTCAAAGGACCGAGGAAAAAAGTTAATAACAGAGACTAACAACAAGTCAAGCCAGAAACTGGAATTATCAGGGAAGGATTTTAAAGCAGCTATTATAATTCTGCTCAATAGTATGAAGTAAAACATGCTCACAATGAACAAAAGATATGAAATCTCAGCAGATGAACTATTTTTTTAAACTGGAAGTTCTGAAACTGAGAAATACAGATTCTACAATTTAAAATCCATGGGATGCACCTAACAGCAGAATGAGATGACAGAAGAAAGAGTCAGGGAACCTGCAGATGGATCACCACAAATTATCCAACCTGAAAATTAGGGGGGAAAACTATTTTAAAATGGACAGAACCTTAATGTTGGGGGACAGTATCAAAACATCTAATATATGCATAATTGGAGGGCAAAATAGGAGGGACAATGGGGCAGAAAAAAACATCTGAAGAAATAATGACCAAAATTTTTCCACATTTGATGATAAATAGATTCAAGAATCTCAGGAATGTAAGTAAGATAGCTGTAAAGAAAACTATGCCTAGGCATATCACAATCAAATTAAAAAAGATAAAATCTTGCAAGCAGACAGAGGAAAACAATACATAACATACAGAAAAATAAAATACAACAATTACCATAGCCTTCTTGTTAGAAACCTTGCAAGCCAAAAGAAAATAGAACAGTATCTTTAAAGTGCTGTAAGAAAAACTGTTAATCCATAATTCTGCATCCAGCAAAACAACCCTTCAAGAATGAGGCAAAATTAAGACATTTTCAGGTATTCTAAAAATGAGAATTCATCACCAGCAAAATTACAATATATTAAATGCTAAAGGAAGCTCTTTGGGTTAAAAGAAAGTGAAACCAGATTGAAACTCATATCCTTAGGAAGGAACGAAGAATATTGGAAATAACAAATATATGAGTAAATATAAAACACTATTTTTTCTTTTAATTCTATAAAATACATATGACTAAAGAAAACTTATAATATATAGGGTTATACAATTTAACATATAGCCTTACAGGGTTTATGTAGATCTAATACATATTCCAACTGTAGCATAAATGCCTGATTGGGGTTGAGGCAGGTAAATGAACCTAAATAGTTGCAAATTTTCTATATTTTATATGAATTGGTACAATATTAACTCTTAGTTGATTGTGAAAAGTTAAGAATTTATATTGTAGTCCCTAAAACAACCAGTAAAAATGCAAAAAAAAGTAATGTAATAGATAAATTAATGTGGTATTCTAAAAATTATTTGATCCAAAGGAAGTAGGGAAGGAGAAACAGGGAAACAAAACCAAAGTATTCAAAGAGAAAACAAATAGAAGACAAACCAAAATCCAAACATATTAATAATTACATTAAATGTTAATGGACTAAACACTCCAATATAAGTCAGAGATTGTAAAAAAAAAAAAAAAAAAAGCAAGACCCAACCATATGCTGCCTATAGCAGATGCCACTTTAAATAGAAACAGATCAGAAAAACCTCTTACACTGTTGGTGGAAATGCAAACAAGCAGCTACTCTGGAAAACAGTATGGAGGTTCCTCAAAAAGTTAAAAATAGAACTACCCTATGACCCAGCAACTGCACTACAAGGTATTTATCCAAAGGATACAAAAATACAGATTTAAAGGGGCACATGCACCCCAATGTTTACAGCAGCATTATCAACAATAGCTAAATTATGGAAAGAGCCCAAATGTTCACTGACTCATGAATGGATAAAGAAGAGGTGGTATGTGTGTGTGAAGAATGAAATCTTGAAAAGAGAATGAAATCTTGCTATATGCAGCAATGTGGATGGAGCTACTGAATTATGCTAAATGAAATAAACCAGTCAGGGAAAGACAAATACTGTATGATTTCACTCGTATGTGGAATTTAAAAAACAAAACAGATGAACATGGGGGTGAGAGAGAGAGGAAAACCATAAAATAGACTCTTAACTACAGAGAACAAACTGAGGGTTGCTGGAAGGGAGGTGGAAAAGGGATGGGCTAAACAGGTGATGGGTATTAAGGAGAGCACTTGTGATGAGCACTGGGTGAATGGATGAATCACTAAATTCTAATCCTGAAACCATTATTACACTCTATGTTAGCTAACTAGAATTTAAATAAAAACTTGAAATGAAAAAAAAAAGGAAGGAAGGAAGGAGATGAAAGAAAGAAAGAAAGAAAGAAAGAAAGAAAGAAAGAAAGAAAGAAAGAAAAAGAAAAAGAGGTTGAAAGAAAATGTATGGAAATATATATATATTAGGCAAATAGCAAAACATAGGAAGGCTAGAGTGGCTATTTTAGTATCAGATAAAACAGACTTCAAGATAAAAAGTAACATTAAAGATAAAGGACATTTCAGTGTGATAAATGGCTCAATTCATCAAGAGGACGTAATAATCATCAATGTGGCATGTACCTACATACAGCAGAGCTACAAAACACATAAATCAAAAATTTACAGAATTAAAAGAAAACCAGACAGTTCTACAACATAGTAGGATATTTTAACACCAATCTCTTAACAACTAATAGAACTCTTTAGACAACAAAAAATCAGTAGAGACACAGGTGATCTAAATCATACTTTTCAAACACCTTGACCTACAACCAAAGAATACATATTCTTTTTAAGTGTGCATGGTATATTAATCAAAACAGACCATATGCTGGGTCGTAAAAGAAGTTTAAATAAATTTTAAACCACTGAAAATATAATAGCCTTCTGTGGCACCTAAAATTTAAACTCCATAAGATCAGAGATGGTTTTTTGTTCTCTGCTATATCTCTGGATCAGGCAGGGTTCTCTACAGAAACAGACAATTAGGAGATACATACCCATATACTATCTATTACATATCTCTTATATAAAATACATATTTTATGTTTTAAGTGTGTATGTATGCATATGTGCATATGTGTGTGTGTGTGTGTATATATATAATGTATTAATATATAGATTTAAGGAATTTGCTTATGCAGTTGTGAGGGCTGATAAGTCCAAAATCTGTAGGGCAGGCCAACAGGCTGGAAACTGAAGCAGGAGTTTGCTTGTGTCTTGAAGCAAATTTTCTTCTTCCCCAGAAAACCTGTCTTTACTATTAAAGCCTTCAACTGATTAGATACAGCCCATTCATGTTATCAAGGGCAATCTCCTTTACTTAAACTGATTACAGATGTTAATCACATCTACAAAATACCTTCAAGGAACACCTAGGTATGTGTTTCATTAAATAGTTGGGTACCATGGTCTAGCTAGGTTGACACATAAGGTTAACCATCACAATCTCTAAAGCCAAGAACAAACTGATACTTAGAGGCTTCCAATAACCATTTGTTGAATGGATGCTGAATATATAACTATGGGATCATGGGGCCAAAACCTGAAGGTAGAACATAACTTTAGGGACTAGGACAGGATGCTGAAGCTTCAGAGATGCCCCATGCTTCATCATCCAGAGCATTGATGTCAAGGGCTGGGATGGAACCAAGGGCTGGGCTGAAGTCCAGGAAATGGTTTTTTACAAGCATACCAGGGCCTCCACATGGGGATGTGCTAATTATTCAATGTACTACTCAATCCCATTGCACCACTAGCATCCACACGTGATTCTTATGCAAATAATCCACAGACCACAATCTGAAAACTCCGAAGTTATTCACTCATCAAATATAATAATACTCTGCGGCATTCCAGACAGTAGCCCTCTAGCACCTTGAAGGAGTGTTATGTTCACTACTTACTCAGATGGTCTATTTCACCTTTAGTCAGCTGAATGTTTAAAAGTTCTTCATTATATCGGGTCTAAACAGGACTTTCTGAAATTTCTGCCCACTGAAACCAGTTCTCCTACGTGCAACTCAGTACTTAAGGGTCTATGGCCGTGCCAGATGACTGATAAGGCAGCTTAGCTTCAGGCAGTGGTTTAGAAGACTTGGTCCCTAGGGCATCTGGGTGGCACAGTTGGTTAAGCATCTGACTCTTGCTTTCTGCTCAGGTCATGATCTCAGAGTCCTGGGATATAGCCCTGTGTCAGGCTCTGTGCTGGGTGTGGAGTTTGCTTGAGATTCTCTCTCCCTCTGCCCCTCCCCACGATCATGCACATGTTCTAAAATAAAATAAATAAAATCTTAAAAAAAAAAAAAGGACACTGGGTGTTATACACAAACAATGAATCATGGAACACTACATCAAAAACTAAGGATGTACTGTATGGTGACTAACATAACATAATAAAAATTTTTTTAAAAAAAGGAGGAGACTTGGTTCCTATGATGGCTTCTGCTCACCTGTGAAAGGACCTAATATAAGCCAGATATATTGGCGAGTGTGCTAACATGTGGGACTGTCCGGGGAGAGCCCCCAAAGGTACCAACTAGCTAGGAGAGCATCAGGAATAGCTTACAGGGCCATGGTGGTACAGTGAGCCATGGACACCTACTTCAAGAAGGTAGGTTGTGATGGCAAATACCTGGTTCTGCTTATTAGAGGATGGATGACTAGACCTAACAAAAATGCTAAAATTTAAATCCAGAGTAAGGAACTCGAATAAAACTGCTTAAGATGACTAGAAACATCAAAAGAAATTTGGATCTAGACAATGCTGGGGCTTTTCTACCATAGCTGACACAGCTGGTATACACTCCAAGCCTTCATTTGCTGATTCACTAAATATTGACTACATGCTTATTATAAAGCAGGTACAAGGAATGGGTGGTAAACTAAACTACAATGGTCTCTTACCTCATGGAATTCAAGTCTTATGGGGGTGACATAGTAAACAATGTAAGTAACATAGTAAAAAATGTAAGTATGTTAAATAATGAGCACCTTATAAACAAATAAGGTATCTTTGTAGAGGGAATAGAAGGCAGACCAGGTGTTCAGGGAAAGCTGGAGCATGAGATCTGAGGGCGAAGAGAAGTTTACTGAGTGCTCTAGGCACAGGCACAGGGAAAAACACGTGCAAAAGTTCAGAGGCAACAAAGAACTTGGCACAGATGAGACTCTGAAAGGACACCAGTGTAGTGGGAGCATGGGTGAAGGGAGGCTGTGGTTCAAGATGAGACTGCGGAGGTAGACGAGACAAGACGGGCTGTCATGGTAAATATTAGAAAGGAAGCCATTGAAGGATAAAGAGCAGAAAGCTGAATAATTCATGTTTGAAGGGATTACTCTGGTTATATTTGGAGAACAGAATGGAAGGGGACAAGACTGAAGGAGGTTACTTAATAAGTACTGCCCAAATGAGAAATATTGGTGGTAAGAATTAAAGAATCTGGGGGAAAGAATCTGAGAAAGGCAGATGAATTCAAAATACACTCATGAGTTAGAATTGAGTGTGTTCCGTGAGAGGAGAGATCATGTCTGTTTTGCGTAGCAGTGTTAAGTCCCTAGTACGGTGTCCAGTACAGAAATAGGAGTACAGTCAATCCTTATTATTTACAGATTCCATATTTGTGAATTTGCCTACTTGCTAAACTTTACCCCAAAATCAGTATTTGTGGCTCTTTTGCCATCACTCCGTGCAGACAGGAAAGAACTTTGAGTTGCCTAACACATGTGCTCCTAGCTGAGGTCCAAGAAGGCAACACTTGTTTCTTGGTTCAGTGCTCATGCCTCATAAACAGGTGTCCTTCTCACTGGCTACTTAGAGCCACTTTCTTTGCCTTTTTATGCTTTCTGCTGGTGCTTCTACTGCTTCAAAGGATGCCTACATCTAGTGCTCAAGTGTTTTCCAGTGTTTCTATGTGCCAAATGGCTGTGACGGGCCTTGCAGAGAAAATATTTGTTAGATAAACTTTGTTCAGAAATGAGTCATAATGCCGCTGACTCTGAGTTCAACATTAATCAATAACATAGATTAAAGAAGGTGTCTTCTAATAGAAACACACATAAAACATATTAAGCAGTTGACAAAAATGTTGTGACCAGAGGCTCACAAGAACCTAACCCTGTGTTTTCCCTAGGAGTAATGGTCTAGTATTCCCTAAATCTGTGTTCTTACGACTTTATAGCACATAACTACCTCAAATAATGAGAACTGACTATAAATGCTAATTGAATGAATGAATGCAAGAGATGTGACAGCACTTACTCATGAAATGAGGGCTGCAGGCTTGAACAACTGCATTGATGCTGGTGTCATTCATGGAAACAGGATATTCTGGGAAAGGAACAGGTGAGGGGGGGATGAGCAATTACATTTTGACATGTGTCTTTTGAGACACCGTGGATGTGATGACATCCAAGTAGAGATGTCAAGGTGGGTATACGAGTCTGAACCTCAGAAGATATTTCTGGACGGGAGACATAAATGTACACGTCATCAGCATATGATGGCACGGAGAGCTACAGGGATAGAGGAGATCGTGTAGGAAGTAAGTGTAGGCACACAAGGGGGCCCAGAGCTAAGCCCTAGAGCACAGCCCCACTCAGAGAGGCCAGACTGAAGTGAGTAGCCAGCAGGAAAAAGGACAACCAGGAAATGTGTGGAGTCGTGGAAGCCAGGAGGGGGCTGTGCTGAGAAGAAACATGGCCAGCTCTGGCGATGGTGGCCAGGGACCCACGAACGCGAAGACTGGAGAGCTGCCCTTGGACAGTGCAAGGACTGTGTCAGGGAGCTTGAGCTACCTGCTGGGCAAAGAAGCAGACTGAAGAATGACCTAAAGAGGAGAGAAAATAAACATAATTCAACAACTTTTAGAAGTTGGGCTTTGTAGGAAAGCAGAGAATTGAGGCATTGGCTGATGCAAAAAGGGGTCAAGACTGGATTTTATTTTGATTGGATTCTAACTTGGAAAATACTACAACACGTTTGTAAACAGGCAGGAACGATGCAGTAAGAAAAGGAATAATCAGTGATGCTAAGGAGAAGAGAAAACTGAAGACCCTATGGAGGTAAGAAATAACGGGATCCAGGGCACATTTGGAGAAACTAGACTTTGTCAAGGGGAGCAATCATCACCCTTGCCGTGTGTGTGTATGTGGGTGTGTGGGTGTGCACGCATGCACGCACGCACCCATATACCTCTGCAATTGATATCCTAGGTCAGTGTAAGACTCTCTGTGTATTCCTATTATCTTACTGATTTTCACCAAAGTTCCAACAGGTACAGTGCCTCCAGTCTCCCTAGGTTTGCATCTTTCTTTTTTCCCCGTATTTCAACCTTCTGCCCTTTGCACTTGATTTTCTATGAAGTTACCCTTCTGGGGTTCTTCTAAGTCTCTTTCTGACTCTCAGTTCTTTCTAGAGACTTATCTTCTGTTCCCTTCTCCCAGCTTCTAAAGATTTGAGTCATGTCTTTTCTTTTCTACCAGAGGCACTGCCTGAAGGCGGAGAACTGGCCTGGAATAGCTCTATCCCTCCTGCTTCACTGCCACCTAATGGGCAAAGTCCCCCGAGCATCCACTGCCCACAGGAAAAGGGCATGGTGTATAGTAAAGGCTATGTTTCCTTAGAAACTTTATTTCTGGCAGTTCTGTGTTTATCTATTCTCATCAGTGTTCAGATTTCACTGGAAGCATGACTGCACTAGTAATTGTTAAGTTTCACATGCCCCAAGAATTTCCAGCTCTCTCAAGCTACTATAGCACATGACATCCATGGACCTACTATGTGTTCTGCTTGCTGCTTTAAACTTATCATCTCATTATTCCCCATAACACCTATGAGGTAGATTTCATCATTCTCAGATTATGGATTAGGAAACTGAGACATAGTAGTCACACAGCTAATAAACCAGCGAGTCAAGGTTTGAACCCATGTCACCCTCTAAAGCCTGAAACCTTCCTACTTTAGCCAGCTTGACAGGGAGCGTTCTCTTGGCACATCTTTTTGGCCACCATTTTATTCTATGTATGTTCCAGCTCTCTAAATCTGCAGAGATTGCCATGAAGAAAAATACCAATTCAGACCTGAGTTGACCTGAGTTGGTCCCCACCTAGCTCAATCCCTGACCCAGGGAACAGCTGCTTGTAACCTCCTGGAAGGCCATGGTTGTGCTTCCTCTTTGTGAGAAACCAGTATACACTGTGATTTTAACCACCCTCTCCAATGTAAGTCATGGAAATAAGATGGGGGTGGAATTATTTTAAGTCCCTGGCAACTTCTTTGGCATGCTCTGAAAAATGATGTTATAGAAGAGGCCTAGTCGATGTAAAAGTGAATAATAAACAATGAGCTTCAAAGCAAGGAAGAAATAACACAGTAGCGATTGGAAAGGGGTCACTGCAGGCTAGAACACACCCTGCTCATGTGTGCACACTGGTAGTGGGGAGGGATGTTGTAAGGAGACCAACAGTACCCAAGCCACACCAGGAGAAGAAACATAGCTTGATGCAAACGAGAGCAGCAGAGGAAAGCTTTGGAGTAAGAAATGAACCCTGAGAGTGAGCTGTGGGTGCTCAGGAGATCCCCAGCTTGCTGCAGCATGAGCCTAGAATTAGGCCAGGTGAAGTAACAGTGGAAGGAAAGGATGAGGCAGGCAGAGAAGCTGCAGGAAGGCTGTGTAAACCTCACAGAAGTACAGAGGCAGAATAAGAAGTGATTGATAACGACTAAAGATTAGAGCCAATCTTATTCCACTTGATACCCTTTTTTTAACCAGGAATACAGTTAGGTTGCTACAGATCAATTTACACTTTATTCTATTTTAATAAAGAGGGCTCTGATTTTTTTTTTTTAAAGCAGATGTGATTTGATTATGTGCTAATCTCTGCCCAATTAATAGTGTTACTCGGACTGTCTCCAAAGTGCATCAAAACAACTAGTTAGGAAGGAAGGCTAAGTAAAATCCATTTTTGGCATTAGGTGGTTGTGTTGGGGGCATACCTGGGGACACCTGATTTCACAACCTCTTCGTGACATTCAAACCACCCTGTGTGCATAGGCACAGGCCCAAGACAATGACAGCCAGATTTTCAAATCTAGCTTCTCGCAGACCCTTCAGCCCCCACAGAGACAGGAGAGGACTGGTGGTGAGGTTTGTCTAATTAATGGCAAAATGTGGGAGTAAAAACCCACACCACAACCCAAATGCTTCATCACCCTTTCAAGCAACTTGTCTGAACAAAGTTTTGTAACACTGCAGCTGCACAAGACAGAGGTGAACACAACACTCACACAACCACGTATGCACACACTGCACACGCGCACACACACAGCGCACACACGTATGCACGCACACAGAGCCCACAGCACTCAGGGCACATCTGTGCTACTGCTGGATTTGGTAAAGAAGGGAACCAATCTAACCTCAGGAAATGAAAAGTTTAAAATAAGAGTCTTGATACAACTGCTACCTGAAATCACCTGCTCCAAAGCAAGATCATTACCATAACTATTACTGATAATATTAATAACAAAAAACCTAGTATTTGCATAACACTTTACATAAATTATTGGGCTTTGAAGATATTTTGCTAACATTTTCAACAAATAGCCAAGTTATGGAGAACAAAAAGAAAGAAAAAAGAACCTTCGCATCAGGGGCTCCCAGGCTTTCTATCACCAAAGACCCCTTTTTTCTTCTCCCTACAAGGTTTCTTATTTTTAATATGTTTTTGTCTAACTGACAATCTTTACTAAAGAACATTCTATTTCCCTATCATTATTCATCAAAGAACAATCAGTGTGCAATAATCCACATTACCTCTCAGAGTTAATATAATTCCATGAACCTGGTGTTTGAGTTACACCCTGATGCCTTATTATCAGTAAATCAATTTTAGTTTGGCTTTTTGATATACTGAAGATAACTTTAAGGTCTTCACCACCTTCTTAACGGACTTCTAAGGATCCTATGGCTCTGGGCAGGGGCAATGACTGAGATCTCAAATGATTATTTCCTACTCCATTCTTTTAAAACTAAATATGTACATATAGAGGAAGGGTTCAAAAATTTTAAAAGAAAACTCAGAAATCTCTGATATCAGACATCATAAAGCAATGATGTGGGTATACACACACACACACACATACACACACGCACATGCAAACATACACATGAGAAGGCAGGCAATGAACTAGCCACTGCCAATACTAGTCTCACCAAAACCACATTCTAACCTGGCAGAGCTGTTCCTAGCACACTCTCCACCAGTGTCGAGCTCTGAGGTCAAGCTCTCTGACTTCCCATCCTGGCCGTCACTTCTTAAGTAAATGCATGAGAACGTTTCTAAACTTCTCCAGCCCTCAGCTTCCTCATCATGGGTTCATAACAGGCCCACTTATTAGGGCTCCATGGGACCTCTATAATTACATAAGAAACTCTTAACATGGCATCTGGCACATGGCAAGGAGGTGATACGCCTTAGCTATTATTATCATCCTAAGTACACACTTTTAGGACGAGTGGCTGGTTCCCAAGCTATTTCAGGGCCAAGAAAAGAAAAATCTGGTCATTCATAAAATCCATTTCTGTTGAACCTCTTGTTACCAACATTGTTAGAATAACTGGACATCTCTGCTTTGATTAAATCTGAAACAGCAGGCATAGAAGTTAGGGATGAAAACTGTGAAGGCAGATTTGCCTCTGTTCCCTGGAGCATATCTCTACGAGGGACAGAAACTGGAGTATATTAGTACTGGAGTATGCATCTGGAGTATATCTCCAAGACCCATGTTTCCCTATCCATAAAAGAGATCGTAACTATCTCCTGAGGCACTGGAGATTTAATGAGATGGAAGATGCCCTCCCCCTCAAAAAAAAAAAAAAATTAGCTATCATGATTACTATACATTAACACAAGAAAGTATATTTGCTGAATCTAGTCCCTGGTGCAAAATAGAAGACTTCTGAAATCCAAATACATCCTCATTTACTAAGGCAAAGCACTTAGATAAACCGATAATTAGCCTTGGAAATGATAGGCTAAAAAGAAATATCACTAGTAAATTTGCTCATTTTTCTTTTCCCCTCGCACACATTAACTGTGGCTTGATCTTGAACTATGTCAATATACATCAGCTAGTTCAACAGTTTTAAGTGATCTACTTATTTTGCTGGTGCCTTCAGTTAAAGGACTGATTAGTAGTCAATTAATAGCTGGCCAATTTAGCCAAAAGCATCGAACCGCAGTTTTTCCCTAATGGTGCAGTTACATCAGAGGTCCTGCTGGACACCTATGGAGAGGAGAAATTTTTCACAAAGATGCCCATCCATTCCCTTGCTTCTAAGATGGCTCAGATGACCCCCATGTCCAGCTCTATCCCAGATCCCCTTCCTCAGCCAACTTATCTCTCCAAATCAAATTTGACAGGGAGGGCCCTTCCCTTTCTTCTAGACTCTGAACTGAAGCCTTTATAGACCTTCTCCGTGTTTCTATGGGGAAAACCAAACCCTACCTATATAATAAAAAGTGGAAAAGTTTCCCCAGGCAGACTGTCTCTTCCGTACCTTGATTAGCCGAGCAAAATGTAGACATAAAATGCAATTGCTTTTTTTTCCCAGACGCTAAAAACGTCAGCCTTGATTTACCCTGACACTCTGACTGACTCACGGCAGACATAAATCCTTCACACCCAATGCAATCATTTTTTGACCTGCTCAGCGGTGGAGAGAGGGAGGGCTTTGCGTTGTCTTCCTGGTACAAGCACCTCGATCCCAATACCTTTTCCTTCATTTACCCCTGTGAGAAGCAAAGGCTGGAGGAGTAAAGGCAGAAAGGCCCGTGTTTGTTTGTTTGTTTTCTGAAACCTCATGCAACAAGGGCATTTTTTTAATTTATTAAGAAGGGGTGAAAAAAACTAAAATAACATTTTTATAGAGTTCCTCTCACCTGACCCACAACCTCACCTCATCACTGCTTCATCCTTGATTAGGAAAATTCAGGAATACCTCCCACCTGGAAAGCAGCTGTCTTTCTGTTTCAGGAAAAATCTGATGTCTTTCTGCTGGATACTTTCCCAGAGTGGCACAGGTGACATTCCAAGGACTGATAGTAGAGTTGTGAAAATTGCCATTGTTTGTAGTTTGCCCAAACACAGCCAGGTGGCCTGTCAGTGTGGAAGCACAGCCTCCATAAACTTGGCATGTGAAACACAATCCACTTTGCAAATGGGTACTGACTGGTTAATAGGGTCGGACCCCTCACTAAGAGAGACTCTGGACCAGTCATTTCTTTCTTCATAATGAGGCCCCTGAATCCTTAAGATGGTCCCATACATGTCTCATCTCTTCCTCCACAGGGACCTTGTTGCATTTTGAAATGCTCTGGGCTCTCCTGAAGCAAGGAGAGATGTGGATTGAGGGCACTGTTCTCTCTGCTCTTCACAGCCATGAACCTGAATAATGATGCCCATTGCTCCCATGAGAGGTGTCTCTTGCCTTCCAAATTCACAAAGTGTATCACCTCTGTGAGCCACTTGTCTCCTGTGTAGCAGGGTGACATTCTCTCTCTAGCCCCTCACCCACTCCCCTCCTCAAGGCCATGATGGCCAAGAGGACCTTCCCAGCACTCCCATTTCTCCTTTTACTCCTGTCCTTTGTCAATGAGGTTTTCTTCATCCTCTTCCCTTTGAGTTTCTAGCCAGGAAGTTTCTTAATGGTAGAGACTATATCCCTGTGCCTCGTGTAGAGTAGAAATAAATTAATGAAATGAGATTGTCTTTCCATAGCCCCAGTCCTCCAATCCTTGGCCAAACAACCCTCTCATAAAAAAGGCCCTCCTAAATCTTTCCAGAGCCGAAGGCTGGAGGATTCTCCTCCTACCCACATATTCCTGCAAATCCTGATCTGCTTCCCTTTGTCTCTTTCTATCCCAGCCTACAGAGGTCACTAGAAAATTAATTCCAGGGCCACTGGAGGGGGTAAGGGTGAGCAAAGGCACATCTCTCCCATATGTCCATGACCTTCTCGGCAGGCCACCTCCTCTGGCCCGGCCCAACCCCTGCCTGTATCGACTTGCCAAGAGCTTACTTCAGGAGGGCTATACCCATGTACAGCCTCTTGGCTCTCTGGAGTATGGGGTGCTCTCAGAGACGAGAGGACAAGATGCTCTGAGTTCCACATGCAAGACTGCCTCCAAGCCTACAGTCAATAGGGCCTCCAACCTGGCCTTCTAGGGAAGGCGGGGTTTTAAGAAAATTATACGTCTTTGCAGCATCCAGAATAAGGATGACAAAGTGTTTAAGCACGACCTCAGCATTTTTATGAGTTCTTATTTGTCCCTGGACCAGAGTGACACTAGAAACAAGTTTTTCCTGACACAGTAAAAGGTGAAGTTGAAGGTCAGCAACTTTAATCATCGTCTATGGTTGAGGCTGGTTTTACTAACCCTTTATCCTCAACCCCCACAACTTTCTCCCTGTTCCATCAGGTCCATCAGAGGAGCAAAGTCATCAGAGCCTCTTTCACTCATGCCCCACATGGACCATGAAGACCCAAGCCCCACATAGAGATGAAAGGGGCCCTGTAGCAGCTATGTAGGCTCTGGCTCAAAGTATATTGTCACCGAAGCTCCATTCTGCAAATCCAAGAGGAAAGGGGAAAAATTAACACTAGCACTTAAGATGTTATGGAAACTGTGTGACATGCTCTGCTAGCCAGCCCCTGGCCTTGGAATCCATACATTATTTAATGGGAAGGAAGGCATATTCTAAATGAGCCAGAACAATTGCTTAAAGGGGGGAGAGGGTGGAAAGGGAAGGATTGTGTATTTTTTTTAAATTTCTCAGACCGTGCCCGTTAGTTTTGTTTCTTATTTAGGATACAGCATTAATCATGCTAATATTTTACAGCCGGGCTTCACTCTTTAGTCATTACTTTAATCAAACCCATCAGCGAACGAAGGAACACGTTACCAGGTGGGAATAACTGCTACCGCTCGCTGTTAATTACTTTGCATTTTACAGCAATCAGCAGCAGGGGCTGAGATCATAATAAATTCATGACTTATGGGCCCATAAAATCATTACTGTAGGAAAATATGTTTTATTGGGGATTCGATGGGCCGCTGCTCAGAGAGAGATTTCTTGAAGGAAATGACACCCATGAAATTAAACTGATCCCTGCAGTCAGCAGAAATGCAAATGCACAAAGAGAGCAAAATTTTACTGTGGGAGAAAAGGGCTGGTGGGAGGCGGAACTGGGTGCGGGTTGAGCGGAGGGGCGTGGCTACGAACGGGGCGGGGCCAAAAGGTGCTGCGCGTGTCAGAAGATGCGCAGCTAAGAGGCTCCCAGGCAGGGAAAGCAATTAGAGCGGAGGAAAGCAACTCTGTGACTGTGGGCTGATCCAGAGGTCTGAGCGCGCAGTCCTTTTACTATGCCATTGGCTCTACCCTGTCCCAACCTTATTTCAGCCAACTGTTCCCCATTGACTGGGGTACTGAGACAGGTGGTTGCAGAGGCCAGAAGGACGGTGATGTTAAAGGCAAAAGGACAAGTCAACAAATCATCCCTGAGAGAGAGACGGGAAGGAAACTTGCTCCTGTGTGTCCTCGCCCCTCCTCTGGCAACTCAGGGAGGTTGTTTGATGGATAGGATCCCTCTAACCGAGCCAACCCTGCCGACGGCAGCTAACTCCCACTGCTACCCCATACATCTCCAGACTAGCCTGTGGGTCCTCCTGCTCTTGAAGGCCATCTCTGGCCCGCAGGAAATGCTCTTGAAGGAAGATAATTAAACCCGCGGTGTTTGTTTTGTTTGGGGGTTTCTCTATCTTCAAGTTTCTCCCAAGACGCATTCATGCCATTTGTTTGAAAGTAACTGTTTCCCTTTTCCTTCACTTCTTCCAATTATGCTAGACAAGCACAGACCCTTATTTAGTGTTATTTAAGCATGAAATTATAACAGATCCTTTTAAATGCTAAGGCACTAAAAATAAGTCCTTTTATCAAAGCACACCAGGTCCAGATCTAGTAGCTCATTAATTTCTGTAACTCAGACAAGATGAAATTCAAACAAAATCCAAAAGCTTCCGATGGAAGGTTTATTCATTCTTCCTGGAAGGATCACCATCCTTGTTCATCACTATCATCATAAATCACATTTCTAAAGGGCAATGGAGGGGCTGTCCTCTCAACCAGAGTAAATAGCACAGCGAGAGAGATCAATGTCACCAAAAATAAGGACCCACACATGAGTTTGAATCCCATCCCTATCACTTACTAGTTGTGGGGTCTTAAAGAATTTATTTAACTTCCTAGACCTCAATTTTTGATTCTGTAAAACAGGGGAAATTATACCTATCTTTAAGTAAAAAGTTACTTGGAAAATGAAATGAGCTTACTGTGTATATGTAGCAAAAAATAAAACATTAGGCAGGTCTTCTGACAAAGCTGATCCACTTCTTGGAAACTCTCCACAATCCCAGCCCAAGGTCAGTCAAGGTAAACCTGCCAGCTCCCTGAAGGAGGTCAGGATGCTAAGGAGCTGGCTGGGACGAGCTGGCCCGCTGGAACTTGTAGAGCAGCAGCCTGTTACATGGAATGATGATGAATGGTGTGGGACATTTGGCCACATTCCCACCCGTCACTGTGACTTTCAGGAATATGTACTGCACTCTTTGATTCTCGGGAGATTCTGAATCTCATAAGAGAGAGATTTACTTCAGAAGCAAGAGGCAGGGACAGAAGGCATCAGCCTATCTGGGACAGATGGAAATGCCCTGACAAGCTGGGCCTGGGCTCTGGGCTGTGTTGTCCACTTTTCCTCATTATAATCTTCTTCTCTTTCATTTACCTTTTCGAACCATTGGTAATGAAGAGAAAGAAGGAGGACTCTTGTTATCATTTGCCCCTTTCCCCCCAATCCAAGGCATGGCCGCAGAATGCCCCAACCATACCCCTGCAGCCTCAGAGGCACTGTTGGCAGCAAAGTTCGGCAAGGGAGCCCCTTCTCCCTAAGCTATTAACTGCCTTCACTGCCAGTAAGAGCAAAGATGGACCAGCCTCCCTGCCTAGTGCCTTCCCTCAGCCCCCAGCCCAGACCACCACCTCAGCACTAGGGAAAGAAAAAGAGATGAGGAACTATGGACAAAATTAATTATTTTTAAATAAGAAAACCAAGAAATGCAATAACCCACCAGCATTTCATCTCTCAGGAGATCAGATTTTCAATATGATTTTGAATCACAAGTGAAATGAGTTCGATGGATGCTGACCTTTCAGCCACCTGTGAGTCCTTGATAAGATGTCTAAGTGAGCCCCTGTCAGTAGGCTGAAATAAAATGAGGGAGGATTCAGAAACATATGGGTTTTTCCCCCTCAGTTAGGTTTTCTGAATCCATGTTGGAGCAGCTGTGGTACTGTGCAAAAATGAACAGTACCAGCGTCAGCACAGACTGGTTCAAGTCCTCCCTCTGTCACATACTAGTTACCTGACTGGATGAGTTACTTACCACTCTGAGCCTCAGTTTCTTCATCTGAATTACTGGGATTATGCATCTACCTTTCAGGACTGTGATAAAGAAGTAGATGATTAATGCTTATAAAACATCTATAACAGGGTAAATATTCACAAAAGCTCATGGTTATTTCTTAATTAAAACCTATTACTAAATTAGCATCTTGTTACTGAAAAGGCTCCAAGGAGCTATTATAATGAGTAAGAGTGAGGATTCTAACCTGTGTTAGAAACCTCAAAACAGTTTGTGCTATAAAATGCAATATGTGGTACCAGAATGCTGTATCAATTAGGATCTTTGGGCTACAAGCAGAATCTGAAACTTACTCTAGACATCTCCCATAGAAGATGTATTTCTCAAAATAGATAACATATAGCTCAGTATCTTAACTTTAAATCTCAACTATCATTAGATGCCATTATGAGGGATTCTAAAAGAGATTTTACCTAACCATTGTTGAGTGAGCAGAGGAAACCCCAAGAACCCAGGGAAAGACGAATTAAAGTTCCATGTCTCTCTGTGTCTTCCATGTCTTCACATTTATGCTTGAAACATGTCAAGTCATCTGGACTACTACAAAAATTTCCCATCATACTCAAATAACAGCACAGAGGTACTGTTCTTCAGACACCATGCATACATGTCGCTTTCTACCTTCCGGGTACTCTAACACACAGTATCACATGATACTGATTATTTGAACAGAAAAAACTTTCAGTTATGGACATTAGTTTGGGGACAATAGTAGAGAAACTTCTTTTTTGAAAGGGGAAAGGGAAAGAAAGTTATCAGATACCCAATCTGTGCTAGGTATTTTCACATATTATCACAACTGATCCTAACAACATCCTAGGTGGTAGCGGGGTTAAGATACTGAAGGATGTAAGAGTATGCCAATGTATTTGTGTTACTAGTGGGGGGAGAGAGAGAGCGAAGAAAGAGAAAGGGAGGGAGGGAGGGAGAAGAAAGGTTTTAAAAATCAATCCAGATAAATAAATAGAAGTTTGGGTCTTAAGAACAACCATCACAGGGGCGCCTGGGTGGCACAGCGGTTAAGCGTCTGCCTTCAGCTCAGGGCATGATCCCGGCGTTATGGGATCGAGCCCCACATCAGGCTCCTCCGCTGGGAGCCTGCTTCTTCCTCTCCCACTCCCCCTGCTTGTGTTCCCTCTCTCGCTGGCTGTCTCTATCTCTGTCAAATAAATAAATAAATAAAATCTTTAAAAAAAAAAAAAAAAGAACCATCACAAAATCAAAATTAGAAGTATATCAACAAATCCAATGAAAACCAGGAAGAAAAGAGAAACAAAGGACAGTAAATACAAAAAAATAACAAGATGACAGAATTAAGTTCTAACATAGTAATTACAATAAATACAAATTCATTAACTCATTAATTAAAATATAGAACCTGTCTGATTTTTTTTAATCAAACAATATATTGGCTACAAGATATAGACTTAAAAATACACAGATATATTAGAAATAAAAGGATGCAAAAGTTGTATTAGTAAAATACAGAACCAAAAGAAAGCTTAGTCATGATCATATTATCTGGACAAGATAGAATTTAAAGCTAAATAATTTTGAAAGGAACAAAGAACATCACTAGTTCATAAAAGAAAGAAGGAAATTAGTGAAATTAGTAAACTCTAGCAAGCATATAATGAATATATATGGACATTCTGCCCCAATAAATAGAAATACAGTTCTTATCACACCCCAGTTATAAACGTAGACCACATATAGATCATTAAAGCAATCTCAATAAATTACTAAAGAGCAACATCAAACAGACTATGTTCTTCAACACTAACGAAATAGAAATTATCTACAAAGGGACAATTTAAGTAACATTTGGAAATGAAATCACATTTTATTAAACATTTCTTGGGTTAAACAGGAAAAGATAAGGAAATTAAGAAATATTCAAGACTGCATGATAATTAAAACACCACCTGTCAAAATCTGTGGGACATGAATAAGTCCGTGCTTAGAGAAAAATTTATAGTTTTAAATAAATTATCAGGAAACAAGAAAAGTTAGAAATAAATTAGCTAAGGATGCAACTAAATAAGTTGGAGAAAGAGCCTTAAAGCAAACCAAAAGAAATAAAAAGAAAATAGGAATAGTAAGGGCAAAAATCTATGACATGGAGAACACACACAACAACAAAAGAGTAACAAATTTAAAAGATGGTTCACATGTTTCCTAATAAAAATAAGATATAAAGATCTTTGGCAAGACTGGTTAAAAAAAAATGTTGCATGCCTTCTCTCACAAAAAAAAAAAGGTGAAAATGAAGGAATTAAGAAAAATCGCTGTAAAGTGAATTATCTAATAAAATAAATTTTTAAATGCCAAAATTTATCACAAGATTTTGGTAGCTTAAAGAAACCAACAAATATTTAAAAGAGCTAGAAAGGGTATTCATGACTTTCTTGCCCCCAAACTAGCCATTTTATGGGAGAATTCTACAAAATTATCAAGGAATGATGTACTCCAATTTTAAAACCCTGTTTTAAAAAAAAATTAAACAGAAAAAGAAGAAAACCCACCTAATTTCTCTTATGAGAAAAATACGATCTTGATTCTAAAGCCAGATAAATACAGTATAAGAAGAGACAATTCTAGAACTATTTCGCTTATAAATTTAGATGCAAAGATACTAAAATAGTACCTAAGAGAATCAGCAATGGTGTGTGTCAAGCTCAGATGATGTTATCCATGAATGTATCAACAATCGAACAGCTTATTTTACCACATTCAGAATGAAGAATAATAATAAAAACTATATATAAATTATTGGGGTGCCTGGGTGGCTCAGTCGGTTAAGCGTCTGCCTTCAGCTCAGATCATGATCCCCAACAGTCCTGGGATCGAGCACCAGAAATGGGCTCCCTGCTCAGCAGGGAGCCTGCTTCTCCCTCTCCCTCTGCCTCTCCCCCAGCTTGTGCTCTCTGTGTCAAATAAATAAATGAAATCTTAAAAAATTAAAAAAAACTATAAATTATTAAAAGTTTATCAGTAAATCATGTAATAATCATATAATAATCAACTGATACAGAAAGAGCAGTTGGTAAGGTTTGACACCTGTGATGATGCATTCCATGATCACTACTATTTTAACTTAGGATAGAGGTCGATTACAATAAAAAGTGAAAAATAAGAGATGTAAGAATTGGAATGCAAATATTTAAATTGTCTTCTATGTAGATGTGATTGATAATCTACCTAGAAGAACCAACACAATTAACAGCTGCCAGATACAATATCAACATAAAAAAAATCAAAATAATTTCTCTATACTAGTAAAACCTAACTTAGAAAATTTCATTTTAAAAAGAGGAAAACACAAGGGCTCTTGCGTGGCTCAGCCAGTTAAGCCTCTGACTCTTGGTTTTGGCTCAGGTCACGATCTCAGAATCATGGGGTCAAGGCTCGCATCACATCGGGCTCCGAGCTCGGCAGGGAGGCTGCTTGTCGGACTCTCTCTCTCCCTCTGCCCCTCCTCTGCTCATTCTCTCTCTCTCTCTCAAATAAACAAATAAATAAATCTTTAAAAAATAATAAAGTTTAAAATTTTTTAAAAATAAAAAGGGGAGGGTGCCTGGGTGGCTCATTTGGTTAAGCAACTGCCTTCAGCTCAGGTCATGATCCCGGGGCCCTGGGATCTGGGCCTGCATCGGGCTCCCTGCTCAATGGGGAGCCTGCTTCTCCCTCTCCCTCTTTCTGCCACTCTCCCTGTTTATGCCCTCTTTCTCTCCCTCTATCAACTAAATAAATAAAATCTTAAAAAAAAAAAGTTTTAAAAAATAAAAAATAAAAAGAGAAAATACTAATCACAAGATCATTAAATGACTACCAAAGTATCTAGAAGTTAACTTCTAAAGTATATGAAGACCTCTATAAAGAAAATGTAAAACTCAAAGGACATCAAAGAGGACAACACGCATGTAACAAATAAATGAAAAGATTCCATGCTCTTGGATAAGATGATTTAATAGTTTAAAGAGATTATCTCTGAATTAATATATAAATTAAGGTAACTGAATTAAAATCTTAAGTCAAATTTCTGTGAAACACAATAATCATAATGTAACATGGATATGGAAAATAACTCTACTGATAGATACGTCATCATGAAAAGAAATGACTAAATGGGTGGAGAGGAGTACTTTCTCTGCAAAATAGTTATAATAGTTTTTTAAAATGCCTATGTAGAGCATAGTGACTATGCTTAATATTACTGTCCTGCATATTTGAAAGTTGCTAAGAGAGTAAATCTTAAAAGCAAAAAAAAAAAAAAATCCCTATGGTAATTCACAAAACAGGTAAATAGAACAAAGGAACTGAAAACTCAGAGATCTATGACATGATAGAAATATACAGTAAATTTAGTACTATAAATCATTGAAGAAAGAGAATTATTTAGTCATTTGGCAGAAATTCATTTATTAGAGTAAAATAAAACTGTATCCTTATTAATACCACATAGAAGAAATACAACTGAATATCACTGTGATGTAAGAGTGCAGACTTTCTAAATAAAATTTCCGAGGGTAAGTCCTAAAACACTAACTCAATGAATTTTATGGCAACAAAACTGATCATTTCTGTGTGTTGAATGACACCACAAAGTTAGTTAGAAGACATATTTTCAAGGTTTAAACTTGTACAAAATTAATATCTAGAATCTAGAAGGGCTATAAATTAACATCAATGAGAGCATCTCCATTAGAAAAATGGGCAACTAATATAAACACACAATTCATAAAGAGGAAATCCAAAACCTGAGAAGCATATGAAGAGATGCTCAAACTCATCAGTAGTCAGAAAAATGCAAATTAAAACAACACTGAGATTTCACTCTATGGCAATCAGAATAGCAAAAATTAGAAAACTAGACAATGCCAAGCATTGAAGCAGGGAATGCAGGTATACTGGGATTGGCATTTTCAGGGGAAACAGTCTTGCACTATCCACACAACCATACCTTATGCCCTAGGACATCTGTTCCTTTAGAGTATATAGTTAAAAGAAATGTTCACATAGATGTGTTCAAGATATTGGCTGTAAGGGTTATTATTTGTAGCCTGTGCAAAGGGCAGCTCCTGGAATGGTACGGGTGACAACCTAGTAGGCGAAACACAATGGCCTGAACTTGGGTTATCCATCACTGGGAGAGTACGTCGGTGTGGACATGCACAGTATGTAGTATCATGCAGCATCAGATGCAACAGATATTTGTATACATACCAACATGGAACGATCGTAAAGCATAGTTCTTAGTGGAAAAGTCAGAAATATGATGAGATACATAATGTAAGATATATAATTCTTTCAAAAACTAAAACTACATGCACCCAAAACAAAAATAAATGTTTTATAAGAACACATATGTACTCAACCGTGCCACTGTAACAAGAAAGCAGTCACAGAGAGTACGTAAAGAACAAGCATGGCTGCGTTCCAATAAAACTTTATTTACAAAACGGGTGCGGGGCAGGATTTGGCTCATGGGCTATGGTTTGCTGCATTAGGTACTCTTTGTTACAAAGACTTTGTTTACAGATCCAAAAATCTTGTTATGCAGCCTGAAAAATTCCAGTGTACTTTAGTGAGCAAGAGAATAGAATAAAGAACGAAAACTGTCTCAAACAACCCTTGGGTTTAGTGTCTCAGACTCCAGGCAAAAGAGGAGATAGAGTTGAAATAATCTCTAGGTAGAGTTATTCTTACTGAAACTCTACTAGTTTTTTAAATTGCTACTTCCACGGGAGCTACCAAATCCAAAAAAGAGGCAGAAGCTGGTCAGGGTTCTATTATTAGAATTCTTATATAAGCAGAAAATGACAGATACCAGGATTCCATATTACAGTCCCACAATCCTATAAATATCATTTTCTTCTTCTGGGAAGCATGTCTGACCAAAACATATGAAGCAATGTGACAGGCTAGTAAAAGAGAATAGAGGTTTAAATGTCAGCTCAAACAATGTTCATTTCCTTAAATTAAAATAAAATAAAATCATTTGCACAGCTCTTTGAGCCACCAAGTGAACCTCATACAGTTCGAAGTTCATCCAGAAAATCCTTTTGCAAAATATTTGCCAAAACACTGTAATATAGGAACTGTAAGAGATCGAGGTTTGTTCGATTTCTCCTCCCCCACACCTATCTTCCCTGAGCTGACTTGCACAGCCTGGTAAATCCATGTGTCTGAGGCCCAGATTCCAAAATCAACATAACACTCTCCCACTCCCACCAAAAACTAAAATGTTACTGAAATATCTGTCTTATAACTAAAATCTGCTTCAGTGAGTAGACCATAGGTCTGTCTGTCTGGCAATCCTGTTAGCCCCCAAACACTCCCAACAGATCCTCTTTTGTTCTTCACTTGTTCTGACATCCATCAGATCCTTGCACTGTAATGTTTCAAACACTGTGTGGCCTCTGCCCTCAAATCACCACCGAGCTCAGCCACTGAGGCTCACAGAGGGAACAGCTGTGTGGCAATGACCCCAAGTGAAATGGTTCAAAGAGGGGACAAATGAGTGTGGGCTGAAGTGGTCTGGGGAGATTTGTGGAGGGGGCCCACTTTCTGAGAGAAGAATGTCCTGGAACAAAGACATCAAACAAAGAGGAGATGTCTGGCAGGGAAAAATGGCATGACAGTTTTATTTTAACTACAACAAATTAGAAGGTGCACAGCACCCTTGTTTAGGACACGGAATTTTAAAAGGCTTTAGGACTTTTCACTGGCTGCTTACTAACTTTTGTTTTTATGCACTTTTCTCAAAAGAAATACCTGTCACAAGTATAGACTTTGTAATCATATTATTTACCAGTCAGGTATTTTAAAAGTAGAAAGGATTTCAGCTTTCTTAACCTGCCATGTCATCAAACTTTATAGCCTCACTTCAGCCGCTGGATTCACACTGACCTTTATCCTATGTGAAACATACCTGGGTCTTAAGATGTATAAACCGAATCTTCCCTACTCCATCCCTTTAGCCAGCTTCGGCCACATTGTTTTCCACAAAACTTTTTTCAAATACCTATAATGTATAGTGGAATACCTACAGTGTGTAATGGAAACTGTATTCAAATATGCCCAGTATTGAGTTAGATAATGAATCTACAAACCCAAGTTTTTCCATCCCTGTAACTAGTCTGTAACGTTGCCTTGCTAGAACAGTAGTCATTTATATGCATATGAATGTGTTGCATGAATGTCTGTGTAACAATATGTAGAATAAGATTTTGCCTTCCTTAACCGTTGCCTCAGCCACCTTATATGCCACCCCCACGTCCCAACTGTCTATGAAAGCAGATGACCATGAGGGGAATTGTGAGAGCGGAGGGAACCACTGGGAAGCATGGCATGGAGACTAACATAGTGGCCACTTCTGCCATCAGTGGAGCATTTCTGGTTCTTCTCCCTTTGGAGCATACAGTACGGTTGCAGGTCCTGACCCTTTGGTCAAGATAGGACCATGGGACTAGTTGTAGATCATGTGTCACTTCTAGGTCAGAGTGGAAAATGGTCAGTGTGGGGCCTTCCAGAGCTTGTCTTCCTCCCTCTGACACAGTGGCCAGCACCATTCAAAGGGCAGCTTCTATTCAGCAATAATAAACATCTCTACCAACTAGCAATGGACGAGTAACTTAAACAAGATTTTTTTCTGTGTTGTCTTTACCTCCCGAGGCTTAGGGGAGTTTGTTACCACAACAAAATATAGCACGTCCCGACTATTACATTAAAGTAAGGAGTACACTATTTTCTCCTCACTTCCATCTTATGTTCCTATCATCCTCCAAGCCAAAAGTGGGGGCTCAAAGAGAAGTATTTTTAGAGACTGAGGATACCAGTAAAAAAAGGAGAATGGCCTCTTTTCCTCTATTAAATTATCTGCTTATGTAACAGATTTGATGCCTGTTTGACCAAGTGAAAAATGAACGAGAGGCACACAGCAAGGCAGACAGAGGAGTAGAGGTTCAGTTGACTAAATAACCACGGTGATGCCAAGGATGTGAGAGGTTCCTGTGGGCTGAAAGAAAAGACCTTCCAAGTTACCTAGGCTAACTCTACCTAAGTGCAGATCATCAAGACCACTGCATAATCAAATGTTCACGTGGGACATGTGATGCCAGCCTTCCCTGTATGCAGGCTCTCCTAGTTTCTGTAATTGATTCTTTGGGGCCCTCTCTGCCATTGTCACCAAAATAACTCCACTTGGCTGAGCGGGATGGTAAGCAATAGTTGAAAAGGAGACATGTGTCTGTTTGTTAATCTTGGTCCTCTTCCCAACATGCTAGAAGTTAAAAGGAATGCTGAAGAGGGCCCTGCCTCTTCCTCATGGTAGATCCCTCCACCATGGTCAGTCCAGGAAATGGGATTAGCAAATTAAATAAGAATTTACTGGACTCTTAATAGCTGAAAGTGGCCAAAAAGCTACAGGAAAACATGTATGATATCATTCTAAGAGAGGAAAGTTGGACAGTATGGTCAAAAGCAGTGATCAGAGAAAGGAAAATTGCTTCATGCTTGTACTGCAATGAGTTTGGAATGTTCACTAAAATAATTACATATTTAGCTAAAAATAATGATTAATTTTTCCTAAAGCACTCAAGAACTCATACATCCAAATGAGTACTGCTATTCAAAACAATCTCCAAGGCTACAACTCTTCATCCAGTAATGTTGCCATTGCTCAAAACATTTTTGAAATTGCCTTCAGAGTCAGTTTATGAACCAAAGAATAAAATGTCTCTTTATAGCACAGCTCAGCCCTCCTTGGATTACTTCTTTATTTGTCCTCTCTCCCTCTCTTCTGACTTTATGCAGCCTAACTCCACACTTCTCCCTCCCACTCTATCAAATAAGGCAAGGGAATTTCATGCTTACTCTAGAAGAGTCCTAGTTTGAGGGACATAAAGGGTTGGGGAGATGAAACAAGGAAGCAAAGGGAGTTTTATGAGGAGCAGCCCATTTGGGGGCTGCCCACTGAAAAGCAGTAAATTGCTAACAAGGGCAGTGCTGGCTGACCGTCACAAATGTGATACCCCAAAGTTTAATTCCTCTGATTTTAAAAAAAACATTCAGGGCCAAAAAACAAGTCTCAAGAAATTTAAAGGGATTCAAAATCATACAAAGTATGTTCAATAACCACAATGGAATTAAATTACAAATCAATAACAGAAAGATATATGGAAAATATCCCCCAAACATTTGGATACTAAATAATTCTGAACAACCCATGGGTCAAATAAGAAATTAAAAGGGAAATCAGAATTTTGAACAGAATGAAAATGAAAACACAACATACCAGAATTTGTGGGATGCTGCTAATACAGTATTTAAGGGGATATTTATAGCACTAACAAACACCTATATTAGAAAAGAAGAAAAGTCATAAATCAACGACCTCAGTTTTGAATTTAGTAAACTAGAAAGAAACGAGCAAATTAAGCCCAAAATAAGCAGAAGAAAGTAAATAATAAAGGTCAAAACAGGAATCAATGAAATAGGGAATAGGAAAACAACAGGGAAAAAAGCAATGAAACCAAAAGCTGGTTCTTTGAAAAAAAGAAGTCAATAGCCATTGATAAACCTCTAGTAACACAGATCAGGAAAAAAAAGAGAAAGAAAAAACTGCTGTATTGGGTAGGAGAGGTGACATCATTATAGATTATACAGATAACAAAAGGATAATAAGAATATTATCAACATCTGTTTGCCTATGAATTCAACAAGTTAGATAAAATGGACAAATATCTTAAAAGACACAAACTATGACTCTCACTCGAGTACAAATTAATAAAATGAAAAATGATAAGGCAATAAATAAATGCATAGTCTGAATAGACCTACTTCTATTAAAGAAATTGAATTTGTACTTGAAACCTTCCCACAAAGAAAATTCCAGGCTCAGATAATTCCACTGATAAATCCTAACAAACACTAAAGAAAGAAATAACATCAATTCTAAAACAAATTTCCTCCAAAAAACCGTAGAGGAGGAAATACTTCTCAATTCAGGCTACAAGGCCAATGTTATCCTGATACCCCTAGAAAAGTATCACTAGAAAAGAAAACAGACCAATAGCCCCATGAACTAGATGCTACATTTCTAAACAAAAATTTAACAAATCAACAATATAGAGAAAGGATAATACATTACGACCAGGTCAAATTTATTCCTGGAATGCAATGTTGATTTAACATTCAAAAATCAATCAATGCAACTCACCATATTAACAAGCTAAACACACAAACAAAAAAACCAGAAGATCATCAACTTAACACAAACAAGAGGGAAAGAGGAATCGAGGATGAATCCTAGGATTTGGGTCTAAAAAAAAAAAGTGTCGAATGTCACAGACAACTCCAACAAAAGAGATACCAGCCCAGCCATCTAGGTTTGATATTCAGGAGATCATTTATAGATTTTCATAATGGGTAAGATAGGAAACATCACCCATGAGTAAGAGATCATTGCTATTTCTACACAATCCCCAACCTCAACCACAACCTTTGACAGAAGAGGAATATTTCTCCCCACTTCCTATCTGGATATAAACTGCAACCAATAAAATATTCTGAGTTTTGAGCCAATATAATTTCAGTCTTGGTTCTACATAAACCCCGACTATATTATAAAGTGCTTACTGAAAAATATGCTAAAGAAAGTCTTAGCCACCAATTATCTCTCAGAACCTAGAGATTAGGGGAAAACAAAATGTGGTGGTAAAGCACTAGATGCTTTAGACTTAATTGATGAATTTAGAAACAAATAAATTACCAGGAGTAGATGGCACCCAAGGGTCTGACGGAACTCAAGGATGAAATCATAAAGCTGCTGGCCTCGCGGTTACAAATGACCACAAGCCACCAGGGTGGCAGACTGCCAGAATGACTTCCCTCCAAAACAGGGGCTGCAGGCAGGGCAGGGCAGGTCTCCCACCCCCTGAGGGGAAGGAGGGTGGGCTGGGAGAATGAGCAACAGCTAGAAATTGGGAGAACCACTCTGCTGTCTGAGACTGTAATAACCCTGTGTCTCATTTTCAGTTGCAAAATGGGGATAATATCTACCCCCATAAAATTGTTGGGAGGTTAAGAGGCAGTAACAGAGATGATTACGCTTTATGTTAAAAAAAAAAAAAAAAAGCAAGCCTACATCCATCTGTGGCATTCATGTATTGAGAAGGATAATAACAAGTATTCTGTTCTACTAAATGCCTGTAGAAAAGAGGGTGAATTTCCAGTGACCACTCCTCCATCACAACAGTTAGCCACCTCCTTTCGTCTCTCCTCTCCCCTGATTTTCATTACTTTGCATGTATCACTCTCCACTCCTGGCTACTCTTCGACATCTGCGTGTCCTACCTGAACTCATCGGTTTTGTTCCCAACCTTGTGTCTCCACTGTGTTCCTTGTTTCTGTTAATGGTATGGCAGTCTTACCCATGACCCAGGGCTTGGACCTTCTTTTCTCCTCCACTAAACTCACAAGTGTGCACACGCACACGTGCACACACATGTGCACGCACACATACACAGTAAACATTTTGCTAATTCTTGCCAATTTTCTATCAAGATGCCTCTGGAATCCACATCTTCGTTTGATTCCTCCCAGCGCTAACCTAATTTAGCTCCTGCTAGCTCAGTCATTCTCTGAGAATTTACCGAGACCCTTCTATGTGCCAGGTATCGTGAAAGATGCTGAGGACGTGACAGTGAATAAGACGTGAGTCTCGCTCAAAAGTTTTTCAGAGTCGAAAGCTGTCAGTTGAGGCTTTCTATAAGAAGGAGATCACGTTATGTAGCAAGTGTAGTGACCAAGCTAAGAAGAGGGGACTGATAACACAGGATCTAGGAGAGACAAGGCATCTCCTCCAACGTAAGGTGGTCAGAAGTCTCCTAGAGGAGAAGATCCCTGAGTGAAATCTTCAAGTGGAGGCTGCAGGGCCATAGGTATGCAAAGGAGACAGGAAGTGTAGGAAGGAAAGAATTCCTGTCAGAAGCTGCAGAAAACGTTCAGGAAATAAGCATCTGAGTATGCTCGCAACACGCCTTGTGAAGGAAGAGGCAAGACAGAAGTGTCAAGAGGGAGGCAGGAGCCAGATGTGTGGGGAGCTTGTAAACTATGGTACAGCACTTTCACTTTAGGAAGAAGGGAGAGATTCTATGCATGGATGTGACAAGGATTTGTTTTTTTTTAGTGAAATCACCCTGTCAGAGCCAAGCCCCACATTTCAGGGCCTGGCATCCTACCTCAAATGCTCAGAGCATGTCGCCCACCCAGCTTTATCTCTGCACCCAGAGCACGCCAGCCTGTTGAATGCCTCTCCACCCTGTTGCTGCCCAGAGACCAGGCCTCCCTTTCAGGACGCAGATGAGTCCTGGGGGCCGAGCTGCACCTTATAATCATATAGCAGGCTATCCATTCAGTTCCTCACGCAGGGACTCCCATGATACCAGTTCCTCCCCCTCACTGGGGCTTCCAGCCCACGGACCTCGCTAATCTCTCAACTCCTCCCCACTCCGCATGCATCTTATACTCCAGAATCCATTACTTGAATCACTCTTTGGCTGACATGCTATATTGAGTCTTTGCAGAACCAATTCAGTTAGCACTTCCATTTTCAGAAACCCATGCCCTGTGCTAAATGGGGTATCCCTGTATTATCAAAAGACTCCCAACCAGTATCTTCCTATTCTAATATTCTTTCCACTCTAAAACATCCAGTACCTCATTTCCTAAATCATTTGCCTAAGGCTGAGCTCTGATTACTCCACTACTCTGCTCACAAATTGTCAAGTGATGCCCATTGCCTAGCAAAGTAACTTTACCCATCTGAGACTCATATTCCAGAACCTTCCCCAACCCACCCCACACCTCTCTGGTCTTCTCTTCTGTTCCTGTCCACTTTTATATCCTCTAATCACCCTGATCTCATTTCCCACCCATGTCTCCCACACACCACACTTCTCTTTTCCTCCAAAGGCAGGGGTGTGTGTGTGTGTGTGTGTGTGTGTGTGTGTGTCCTGAATTACTGTTGTACAGCTAGCTCAGTGCCATGCCTCCCCTAAGTCTTCCTAGCTTCCCCTGGAAGAACCCAGGGATACCACGACACCACATGGTGCAGCCAGTTCCTGGTCTGCTGTCCTGCCCCAGTTCTGCCCACAGTATTGGCCACGAGTACCACAGGCTGACACCTCCCCCAGGGATGGAGCCGTTTCCCCTCTGTGATCCCACTCTGAGATCCCCTCTGCCTGTACCACTCTGAGCTACTTCCTCAGCTTCCCTTCTCCCAATATACCCCAGGGAACCATGATCAAAATTTCTAATCCTAAAAGAGAGCTTTTGGGTATTCCCAACATTTCACAGAGGGTTTGTGTGAAATCCACGTTTCACTTTCTGCTTACAATCTCTCTTCATAAGAATCAGCCATAAGGCCATGGAGACTGGCTGCTGGAGAAAATCTCTACACTTAGTGTTTTTCTCTGAGCCCTTTCCCCACCTCCACTTCCCATTTCTATCACCGTATCTCCCCTGGAGCTGATCACAGACCCAGTCAATAAAGGGCTTTCTTCTCATGGTGAATTTTTCTGTCAGGTTTGGCAGAAAACCCTAGTCAGTAATCTAAAGGCCAGGCTTCACCACTGGTGACCTCAAGAGAGCCACTTGGCTTTTCTGAGGGGCACGCCTCAGCTGCCTCATCTAGAGCAGAGCTGGTGTGAGAACCACCCAAGATGATACAGCTAAAATAAAGCTTTAAATCGTCAAATGTTACAGACATGCAAGCCTCTCAAAGGCAGAGATCTTGGTATCTAGCCTAAAGCAAATTAATTAACTTTTCACACCTCAGTTTCTCCATCTATAAAATGGGCTAATAAGGATCATCTCATAAAGCCACTTTGAGAATGAAATGTACAGGAGAAGACTAATAGTCTACTTGTGACTAGAAGACCATCATAAATCTAGATGTGGTGTGATGGCCATGGTGGTGGTGCTATTCCATGAGAAAAGGTAAAGATGATATCCCTACTGCATACCTAATACAACACTGTAAGTTAACTAGACTGGAATTAAAAGTAAAAACCTAATAAAAAAAAAAAAAGATGATATCCCTATCTTGAAACCTGATGGTTTTAGCCTGTTTATATAAAAGTCCAACTGTATCTTCACTGATTTGCTGATCTTACCCAAAAGATACAAAGTACCAATTAGTACTAGAAATCCTCCAAAGGGAGATTTCTTGTTACTTAGAAAACATTTGAAGATTTTCTAGTAAAGGAGTTTTAAAATTCATCTATATTATAATATTATCCAATATCCATAAAACATCATTATATGTAATGGCATATATAATTTGAATGTTTCAAAATCTATTTAAGATATTACAAAAATTCTATTGCTATAAAAAATATATTTGCAATGTTGGCATATTATACAGACATACTTTTATAACATCAGTATTATTGTTCAGGGCCAAGTTTAACTCCTTTTTTGTCTTGTATATTTTTGCCCAAGATTTAATTTGGGGATAAACAGTCCAATAAAAGCAGAGCAGAAAAGGCACCACGTGGTAATTTCATATTTTCAGCACATTGTGTCTGGCCATACATTTTTAATATGATAAAATTGGCTTGTTCTGTAATATTTTGATTGGAGATTTATGCATACTGTTGCCACATTCTTTAAACAGATGTGCAGTAAATTTGATGAAAAAAACAAATCTCTTCCTCCTGAAACTAGGGCACTTGCTCATTTAAATAATATAGAACAACAGTCACTGTGGATGTTTTAGAAACACAGGATGTTCCACAAAGTAAAAGGCCTCAAAACGTGTGGTCACGGTTTTATTCCCAATTCACTGCAGATCTTCAAAACAGCCAGCTGACGTACTGCCCGATTTCCAACAGTGGTCACTCCTACCCATGTTGTCTCATGGTCAGTAGCAACACAAAACACCAGGAAGCAAGAAGACTGGCCCTCTTAGCCAGCAACAGGAGCCCCGTAGAGGGGGTTAAACAGACCCTGTCCAGGGCCTAATCGAGGCTGCACAGAACAACAGAGAGGACCCAGGCTTTGGAATGAGACATCCAGGGTTCTGATCCCAGTCCTAAAACTCCCTGTCTATGGAACTCTTCTCCTTCAGCTTCCTCATCAGTCAGATGGAGATAAAACCTGTTCTGCGTGAAGGCTGTAAGAGTGATGAAATCAGCCATAATGCCTCCAACAGTGCATGGCACACAATCGATTCTCTATAAATTATATTCAGTAAACTTTATATTTTGTTATTAGAATCATTATCTTGCTAGTAGGTATCCCTGATCTAAATGAGCCTCAAGAGAAAGGTGAAAGGATCTTTACAAATCCCCACCAGCTACTAGAAAAACAACAATAACCACCATCACAACACTATGCCCATTCCTTAATGGCAACAGATCTTACACGCAGAATAACAATTATATTAAAAGCCTCCCCAAACCCACCTTCGTCATGAAATTTTCTTGCAAGTTATGGTTGTAAGTGGGCTTTGCACACCATTTTGAACAACCTTCCTAATTCCAGAGACCATACACTCTAAAACACCTGAACTAATTTGCATATTTTGTGTGATGTTTTTATTCAATGCTCTATCTGTATTAATCCCAAACCTCATTTAAATGAGTTGTTTCCAGCTCCTCCCCAAATGAGGCTTTTACTAAATTATTTTCACCAGTATCCAAAGGGACTGATTTGAGTTCTTTATCCTCTGGTGAAGATGCTAATGAACACCGATAGTCAAATGCCAAAACACCAAAGGGGAACCAGGGGGTTTGGATTATCTCCTAAGGATAGATAATTAAGCACAGACTATATTTTAATTTCATACATTACTTGGTCTTAGCAAACTTTACATCTGGAGTCACTCTGTCAATCAAACCTTCCTTTATCTGACACCCTCTCCAGTGACCACTCCACTTCTCTGAGCCCTTTGTAAGCAAAACTCCAGAGTCCTCTGTCTTTATTATTTTCACTTTCCCCTTCCCTTTCTCTCTCAAACCCACTTCAGTTGGCTTGCCCAATAAATGTTTCACTGAAAATGCTTTTGTCCTAGTCACAAATGACTTCCGTATTGACAAATTTGGTGGTTAAATTATTGTTCTTCTTTTCAGTTAGAATTTCTTAGGCAATATTTACACTACGCAAAAAGCATAAATAATTCAGTGATTATCTGTGTACCTACCACCCAGCTTAAAAAGCAAAATATTACCAATATTGCTGAATGCTTCCTGTGCATCCCTCCTGAATCACTTTCTCTTCTCCCACTCTTAAAATAACTAGTATCCTAAATTTCTTACATTCTAGTTCCATGTATTTCTTTATATTTTGACTATGTAGGCTCCTCTAAGCAATTTTTGTTCTGCATACTTTAAACTTTGTAAGTGGTATTCAACTGCTCATATTCCTCAACTTTTTTCCTCACTACTGTGTTTGTGGGATTCATCCACATGACTCTACCTCATTCATTTTTCAGCAGAATAAAATTCCACTGTGCAAACATAGCACAGTGTGTTTACTCGTTCTCCTGTTGATAGACATTTGGGAATGCTTCCAATATTTTGCTAAAAATAAACAGTGCTTCTGTGAGCACTCTTGTATGGTTCTTGTATTGACCCCAATAGTCAATTCCCATTGCTCTCCTTACTTGACCTCCTAGAGACATTTGATGCGGAGATCACTCCCTCCTTAAAATGAACTTCTAACAGAACTTGACTTTAACTTGACACCACATTCCTGTTTTCTTCCAATATCACTGCTGATTCTCAGTCTCCTTGCTGACTCCTCCTCTTTCCAACCTCTAACCATGAGGGTTTATCACTCCTCTTTTCTTTTTTTTCACTCTCTAATCTCATCCACTCCTACGGCTTTAAATCCCATTTTTGGATGATGATTCCAAAATGTAGATCATTAGCTCTGCCCTCCCCCGCGACTCTCAGGCTTCTTTATCCAACTTCCTATTCAATACCTCCTTGGGATATCTAAACTTAACATATTCAAAATTGATGGATTTCCACCAGTTGGTCTCCTCAAAGCGTTTTCCTTCCTGTGTTCTCTCCATTTCATTGAATCAAATCATTCAGTCAGTTGCTCCAGGGGAGGGGAGAAAAAGCTCTCTTCTTTTCTTCCCATACACCACTTCAAACACTTCGAATCCACCCAAAAATCCTATGGGATCTACCATCAAAATACAAACCAGTTCTCATCACTGCCACCTCTACCAAACCACCATACTCTCTTACCTAGACTATGTAACAGCTTCCTGCTCTGCCTACTTTCACTTGGGTCTCCCTGCAAGCCATATTTATGTATTTACTCCCTGCAAGTAAGAAAAGTAAATACTCTTTAAGAAAAGTAAATGATATAAATCATATTATGTCTTTCCTCTGCTTGGAACTCCCCAGTGATGGCCCATAATCCAATGGCCCTGCCACAGCCTGTGAAGCTCTAGATGACCTAGCCCCCTAATTTCTTAGCTTCCTAATCTCCAACCACTTCCCTTTGCTCACTAAGCTCCTATCGCCTGGGCCTCTTTGCTGCTCTTCAAATATACTTAACATTTGATACCTCAGGTCCGTTGCATTTGCTATTCCTTCTGCCTGGTTGCTTTCTCCCCCTAGATTTGCATAACTTGGTTTCTCATGTCATTCACATCTCTGCTCAAATGACTCCTTCCCTGACCATTACTCCCTACTTCCTTATCCACACCACTCTTGTGAATATGTTCTAGATTCTTTTGGAATTCCAGGTGCTCTGACTTTGCACTTCAAGCCTTTGGGAATTGAGGTCTAAGCAGAATTTTTCAGTATTTCTGTTTGACATTTGCACTGCTGTGATTCTTCTCATGGGTAAAAAGAAATGCCTGACATGAGCTTGAAAGAATGTGCTGAGGGATACATTTTTTACTCTGTTTTCAGGCCACTTACACTTCTGTTGCACAATCCAAGATTCCCTAGAATATTGGTGTAGACAAAAACTGCCAAGTCTGTCAGCTGGAACTTGCCTCAGACTTTCATGGAAACATCATGGAAGATCTGGGAACACAGAGCTCTCTTGTGGGAGCTGTAGGAATAAATTCATTAAAGCACTGAACCACCATAAGACACAAAGTACCACTATCACTCTATTCAAAAATATGAAAGTGTCAGGCATGGTCTCTACCCATCTCTGTGTCCCAGAGGCCCATCATGGGGCCAGAGATGTACTGAGGTATCTGAGGAGTGCTATACTGGGTGCAAATAACAGGACATGTGCTGCAGTTCAGAGGAAAAAAGGTCAGCAAATAACAGCACCCAGCATTTGTTGAGCAATTAGTGTGCGAGGCTCAGAGCTAAATGATCTACATATATTATTTTGGTTCAGCTTAAAAGTCATTCTTGGAAGTAGACATTTACTATTATCCCCATTGTGCAGACAGAAAAATTGAGGTCCAACATCACACCAGCAGAAAGACCTGGGTCTATTCCATGGCAAAGTCTGAGTTCTTCACCCCACGCCTGCATAAGAGGGTGAGTGCAATGTCACCCACCAGGAGTTCTGCCCTCTGAGCCCTCAGGGTGTACCTCAGTCACAGTAGAGCTTGGAAGAGGAGAGAACTAGAATGCGTTCTGTTCACAAACATTTATTTAGTGTCAGCATTGTGCCACAAACTGGGGGAATAAAAATGGACAAGTGGAGCCACCATCCGCACAGAGATCAAAGCTGAGTCAGAAAACAGGCGTTGTTAAAGGCTGTACTGTAGTTAGATCACCCAGACTGGAATCCTGGCTCTTCCACTACTTACAGAGTGGCTTGAACATGTTATGTCACCTCTCTATGTTTCAGTATCCTACTCTATAAAATGTTGCCTTGTTCATGCATTCATTTAGCAAATCATTTTTGAGTACATGTTATTTGTTCTAGCTGTTGAGAAACAGAACTGAGCAAGATCAACAAAATCCAGGCTCCATGGATCCTTCCATCCAGAAAAAGATCAGAGTCTACCCCATAGGTTTTTACAAATAAAAAAGGAGATAGTAAGCATTTAATATATGTTAGCTATTAATATATTTTCAACACATTCATTTATTCAGTAAATGTTTGTTGGTTGCCTCCAATGTGCCAGGCACTGGTTTAGGCACTGAGGATATAATAGTGACCAAAACAGAGGAAGTCCCTTGTGCCCATGAAGTTTACGTCTAGATGAAGAGACACAAAATGAATAGATAAATGCATGATACAATGTCAGGTGAGAACCATGAATATAAAACAGAGTAATAAACCAGAGGATGACAAGGGTCAGGGGATTAATAGTGTGGGTGAAGAAATAGAGCAGGGAAGGCCTCCCTGAGGAGGTGTCATTTGAATACAGACATCTGGGAAGAGAAAAAGACAGACATGCTAATATCTGAGAGGACAGCATTCCTCTTAGCACTCTCTGAGAGCAGAGAGAAGGGCTGAGGTGCAG